>NC_064643.1:584317751-584620781 GCF_023864345.2 Schistocerca serialis cubense
GCCCTACCTGAACCAAACTTGGGATGAGCATGGAAGCACTTTGAAGAGCATACATTGCCGTCCATAGTGATCATAAATCCTATTACGAATCATGTCCTGTCCTTTGTAATGTCAAATGCACTATCATAAACCATTGTGACTTCAGTATAACTGCAGCGTTTGAATAAAAGCGTCATTTCTGTCCGTTTAATTGACTGTTTATTTCAGTCACTTTCTGTACTATAATGTGGCGTTTTCTTCTATGTCTGGTCTAAGTTACATAGAGCTGTGTCACTTGATAAAGACACATCGCACAAAAGTTGCTTTAGTTCTTAGGCTTTGCATACCAGTGCATGAACCCTTACCCTCAACCCACGAGGTGTGTTCTCTCATCAGTCTGGAACCTAGCAACCGCTACGGTCGCAGGTTCGAATCCTACCTCGGGCATGGACGTATGTGATGACCTTAGGTTAGTTAGGTCCAAGTAGTTTTAACTTCTAGGGGACTGATGACCTCAGATGTTAAGTCCCATAGTGCTCAGAGCCATTTGAACCTTTTTTGTGGTCTCTCAGACCGCGCGAAAATTTTCGAACTCGCTCTCAAACGCCAGCTGTGGTGGAATGCTTCTATACTCCCCCTACCTTCCTTAAATTGCCAAGCCTACGACGTTTTGTTGTCGGTTGCGTTATCGCCTTCTGAGTTTATTGCTGACACGTGTTATTGACAGTTGTTGGAGTCTCTTAAACCACACCTCGTGAACTACGTGCCTGTTTTCTTCAGTACGGTACCGTATAGCTCAAAATGTTTTGTTATTTTTAACTTTCCCAATTTTGATGGAATTGTTAGTCGGTCCATGGAGGATGGTGTCAGTGATATACATCAAGAAATAAACGAAAAAGACGACGATTTTACATTAGCCAGTGATCACAGTACTGCTATCGAACAAGAGTATCACTCAGAGGAAGAACTTTAGGAAAGTTGGCGATCTGTCTGTTTTTTCAATGAAATACTTAAAGTACCTGTTAAAATCGAATGTTTTCTGAGTGGTGATAAGAAAGATGTACTTCCCAGCAATGAATGTAAATTTGACAGACTTTGTTTTTGTACCTATAAGGTGGCATTTTTCTGTACAAATTTAAACCCTGGAATTTGGTTTTATTTGGAAATTTAATTGCTACAGAGATTGTGCAATTTTTTAGGATGTAAAATTCAGAACTCTAACAGTCTATTTATGTGTACTACTTAAAATAACCATACGAAATATGTGTTCTAGTGTGATAAATAGTAAAATAATGCAGCCTCTGTTTAATGCAATAAAATGTACTAGAAGCATTTAAACAACACTTAAATAGTTGTAAAAATAAATGTTATATAGCATAAGTAAAAAATTTCAAATGATTTTAGCATTAAATCTCGGTTTAATTATAGAGGAACCAGAGACTACATCTCGTAGTATACGTTACAGAAAAGCCACCTCGCGAGTTAAGGGTTTAAATGGCACTCTTTCTCTTTTTCTGTGGTAATTCATTTCTACCTCACTGTCTTAAATTAATTCAGAGCAGCCTGCAGGTAGGGATGAAATCGTTGTCTTAAGCGAAAGTCAGAATTCCAAAATCGTAGTTAATTTTCCCACGGGTGTGGAACAAGATGGAGACACTCACCTCCCGTCATTTCAGCGGAATGTCTCTCTACCAAGCAAAAAGATCACAAAAAGTTAAAATGCACCAATATATAGTTCTGCCTGTCACTCCAGGTCACTATTATTTAAGCTGAGAGCGCCCAATAACGATACTTCTGACCCTACGCTAATCTTAGGGACGTGTTGCACAATTATTATTATTATTATTGAGTTCTCTCCAAATATGGAAAATGTTTGAAAAAATAACTCGATCAGTTTTTCTGCGAGTTCTTCTTGTTCTCCCAATAGGTTTTCATTCTTTCCGAAAAAGCTTGTTTACGCTCATCTTACCACTTTGGTCTGTAATGTTTTTCATTTGGGCACTCTGATACAACTTCCCATTTGCCTACTTTGTGTCTGAAAGTGTCTCTTTCTGGAATTTCGGCTGGTCTTATGTTTGTATTATTCAGGTCCTTTAGAATTTCATCTTGCCAAGTTGTGGAATTCTTAAGTGAGGATACTTAATCTATTACTCTCTTCGTCAATCGATTTTCTGGTGGTCGGCTGAAATGGCCAAAGAATTTCATTCGCTTTTTCCTAATATCAGTGTTGATGTTTGAAAACTTTTCTGTGGTTTTAACTGATTGTAACCTAAACCGTCTTGAGTATGTCTTCCTCCAACAGATTTCCTGATGGTCCTTCTCTCTTATTTTTTGATGTATTCAAGTTGTTGCATTCTGTTAAGAGTTAGTGTTTCACTTGCGTAGAGGATTGCTGGTTCTATGACAGTACTGCCCCTCGTGACATTGATTTTTTGTTGTAGACGTTTTACGTTAATCCTAATCCTTTTTCTTGGAGGCGATGTTGCTGTGAGATTTTTCAATACCTGTCAGTTTGATGAATTCTCCAAGGCATGGGAGCGTCTTCATTTTACCATATATTGTTCTCAAGCTTGAAATCTCTGTTTTTGAACAAAAGAATTCATGTTTCTCATATGAAATTTGTAAACCTACTTTTTCAGCACATTGTTTGAGTATTTCTAGCTGTTTGACTGCAGTCTGTTGATTGTCTGTTAGTGTTGCCAGATCTTCCGCAAATGCAAGATATGGTATGTAGAGGTTGTTTTGGGCAACACCAAGTCGTATTGGCTTCAGAACCCTACATTTCTTGAGTTCTTTCTCCCATTCTTCCATAACTTTGTCTATAACTACGTTGAATATTATAGGAGGGAGCCCATCACCTTGTCTCAATGAATGTCGAACGGTTCTGAGATCTCCCCCATAAATTTGACTTAAGATTTCGTGCCAATTAGTGTTTGTTTTATGATTTCTCTTCAAAAATCTGGACTAGCGAGAGCCTGTCTATTAAATCGTATGCTTTTTTGAAATCTACAAATGTGCATACCACAGTTTTAGGTCTGAGAGCTCGCATTTTAAGTATGGTTTTGAGGTTGAAAATTTGCCCCGGACATTATCTACTCGGTCTGTATCCAGCTTGTTATTCAGCTACTTTGTGCTCTAATTGCTGTCGTGTTCTATTCAAGAGACAAGCTGATAGAATTTTGTAAGTGATTGGTAATAGAGGGATCCCCCTACATTTGTTTACATCTGATTTATACCTTTTTTATGTAGTGGATGCATTACAGCAACCTCCCAGTCATTGGGGATTTTTTCGGGTAGCCAGATGATTTGGATTACTTGAGTAAATTGTTTGAGTGAATTTGGTCCTAAATTTTTCAGGAGTTTTGCTACAATTCCGTTCTCCTCTGATGCTTTATTACTTTTAAGTGTTCTGTTGTGCACTTAAATATCTTCTTGTGTCGGTGGTGACCAGTTCTGTGGTGAGATTTCTGGTTGCACTTCCGGGGATCTCTCTTTGGGTTCTGGTCAATTTAAAAGCTGTGAAGAATATGTGACTATCACTTGGGAATTTTCTTTACTTGTCAGGGCCAATTTACCGACTTGTTTTCGAAAGCAAAGGTTTTGTGACCAGTACCTTTTGATCTGGTTTGCGAAGCTCTTGTAGAAATCGTGTCTATTGTAGTTTTTGAAGATTTCTTCGATTGACTCCAGTTGCTAACTGACATATTTTCCTTTAACTTGTCTTAAAATCTTGGAAGTCTGTTTGCACATTTCGAAAAATTTCTTCTCTGTTTTTTCTTATATGTTGCAACTGTAATTTTGAAACGCCTGTCTTCTTTCTTCTCGTGCGTTCTCGCATTCTTGATTCCACCAAGTGTGTTATGTTGTTTTTTTTTGGTTTTTTTTGTGAATAGGGATTAGATCTTTTGCTGTTTTGATGATTTTAGTTTGAAATTTCTCCAAATTTTCTGCGCGTTGTTCTTCCCATTTTTCAGTGATTTTGGAGTCTTTGATTTTGTGTAGATCAAATTTTGGAATCAGCGGTGTTTTTCTTTTGAATTTCCTCTTTGGTGTGAATTTAATTTTTATTCTGCTTAAATAATGATCCGAATCGGTATTTACACCTCTGCGTACTTGCACATCGTGAATTTCTTTTTGGTAGTCATATGATATTGCAAGATGATCAGTCTGAAATTCTGTCAAATCATGGATAGGTGAACGCGACGTTTTTTGTTTTTTGGGATGTTTCCGTAGTGAGGTTGAAATAACTTTTAAGTGGTTTTGCTGGCATAATTCAATGAGTCATGTGCCATTTCTATTGGTAAATTTGTGTGCTGGATAGTTTCCTGCTATCTTTTTGTATCTGTGTTCTGTGCCAATTTGTGCATTGAAATCACCAAGTAGAATTTTTACATCATCTTTTGGAATTTTGGCCTCTCTGTATCAAGTTCTTTCCAGGATCTTTGTTTTTTCAGGCTCTTTTCTATTATCGCCATTTTTTGGTGCATGTAGATTAATAAACGTATAGTTTTTGTTTGTGTGTTTGGTTCTTAGGGTGATTAGTGAATTGTTGATGGGTTTCAAATCTGTCACTGAGTCCAGAAATTTTTTGTCTACAAGAAAGGCCATTCCAAATAGTGCTACAACTTTGCCAATTTTCTTGTTTGTTTGACTTTTGACGACTCTGTAATTTTTGTGGACTAACGTTTCTGAATATGTGTAGGGTGTTTCTTGCAAGACGAGAATTAGAATTTTCTGCTTTGTGAGTTCTGCTGTGAGTTTGTGTGATTTTTCCTGCTTGAATAAGTGTCGGAATATTGTAAATGCCCAAAGACGTGTGTGTTTTTGGTGGATTTGTCAGAGCACTCTGCTTTGCTCTCTCGTATAAGTCCAAGCTCCCCAGAATCTGAATGCTCTGTTGCCACTTTGGAGTGGGTGGATTGCCCACCTGGGGTAATTTTGTCATTACTTGTACTTGTCTGCTTGTCATCAAATGTCTAGCTTCGATAAATGTGCAGAACCAGGGATTGGGAGTTGCTGGAGCATGCTTACAGCCGCGCGTACTGGTGAACAGACGCCGACCAAACTGCCGCTTTCTCCAAGTCAGGCGCAACATGGATTCTGATTGCCATTTTGTCCACGGGTGGTATTATATTTCCCACCTACCGGCGTATCTACTAAGGATTCCCCTATGCGCCACCTGGGGACGCACCAGATGGGGGTTGCCCAATCTCACACTGGTTATTATTATTATTATTATTATTGAGAATATTTTCTAGTGTTGATCCTGATCAGATGTAAGAGAGTCCTTATCACTATAATCTAGTCAGGCTAAATAAGCAACAAATAAAAATAATAAATAGTATTTGCGCGAACATTAGTAGATTCTCTACACATTAGATACGGCGTCTTCCTGGCTGGTACACTATCTCGTCAAAAGCATTAATGAACATTAACACGCGGTGCTTCCATTCTTCGCTTTTATGATAGCTCGAATTCTGCTAGGGACACTTTCAAGTAGGCTCCTGAATGTCTGTGGAGGAATGGCAGCTCATTCTTTCTCAGGATCGAAACCAAAGAAGGCAGACTTGTAGAACGCTGGTTCCTACAGTAAAGTGACGCTCTAACTCATCCCAAAGGTATTCCATTGGGTTTAGGTCGGGACTCTGGGATGACCAGGCCGTTTGAGGAACGTTGTTGCCCATAAACCAACGATGCTGCTCTATGACAGGATGCACTGCTATGCTGATAAAACAATCTTTGCCCCCAAAATATTTCCCGACTGTACGCAGTGCACAATACTGTAAAGTTCGTTCATATCCTATAACATTTACTTTTGCTTTAGCGCAATAAGGAGACCATACCCTAACCATCTAGAAACACCCACATGCCCAGACACCACCTACTCCATACGTCACTGCTGGAATTATACATCACGACAGTGAACGTTCTCCAGGCGTTCGCCAAATCCAAACGCTTCCATCTGACTGCGTGAATCGACATTCCACAGTACAGAGACGTCGGTCTTCACTCCATAGCAAGCATCCTTTATCACTGACTGCAGAAATGTGTGCATTACGAGGTGTTGTTCGACCACTGTATCCCATTCTTTTTGCCTCCGTGCACGTACCTACCTTGCTAGCAGGACCGCTGGTAGTGGTATGGAATTCACGAACGATTTCTTCTGTCAGTTTAATGCGATTACTTCCGAACACCGTCCACAGTGCTCAAAGGTCCCTGTCGTCAGTACATGACGTTCGGCTGCTCTGGGCTTAGCTGTAGTTTGCTACTACGCTTTTCCACGTCACAATCGCATCAATAAAAATCACCTTGACCAACTTTAGTTTGGTTGAATTGTCCTCATTGGATTTGTGACTTTGGCACGTCGAGCGTGTACTCCACTTTTGAAATCACAGAACTCTCCTGATCAACACATTCTCCCTGGTGATAAAACAATGCTCCCCACTTGCTTTTAGACTGGCGGGTCCGCTCTCGTGACATGTTGTAGTCACTGTGGTGTCCAGATGTTTTTAGTGAGATACAGTATGCATGCTCACCAGATTTTGCCGTCTGGTATTGAACTGTCGAGTGATTTGCTACTGTGTACCCCTTCAGAGCGCAGTTCCATTACATGGTTATTTTTCCCGGCGTTTGAGAATGGCTACGGTGATTATCCCCGATTGAGGATGATGGGCACTGTATACCACAGACACGGTAGCTTGTAGAAAGACCAGATCTGGCTGCAAACAAAAGCCCTGATATTGTGCTCATTGCCCATCTTACGTTCAGCTTCCACTCCGACATCCAGTTCCGTGTCGGATGACATTAGAGTAATGAGAAAGAACGAGCTGTACCCTATGCAGTGGCAATATAGTGCGCTCTCCATACAGTACATAAAATAACTCCAAATCATGTGCTCATGATTTGAGGTAACTTTAGCGGTGCTGGACTTTAGTGAGGAATAAGTCGTTTTGTAGTATTAGAAGTAACTGTTTTAGTCTGCAAAAGAGAGTTCTGTGCCTTAATTTTGTGAGAGTTAATCTGAAAATTCATCTGTTGTGGTTCGAATAACAAAAGCGATCTATTTTCTGATGACAGTAATGCACATCCTGATTACACACCAGAAGGTTCATTAGTGGTTGAAGATACCGCAACTGTGACTTGGTATTATAATTCCATCTGTCTAACCCCAAAAGCTTTAGACATAGAATTTATTAAAATTTTTGGCCACTTGTTTAATTATATAAATTTAAAGTAATATACATCAGTGATGTGTGGTTGTTGCAGTTGCGAGTTCGTTTTACCCTGGAAAAACAGAGAAACCTATAATTAACCTATTTAAGTGGTTAGTACTGATTTGAATCAACGTTAAACATTGTGCGTTAGCATTATTTTTATCCTGCTTTATTTCTCTGTAAATATTTGTTGTATTTCTTTTTAGGAAGGAACATACTTCACAATCACTGTGAGAGAAGTATAAGGCTGGTGACGATGTCAGTGAAGGTCAAACAACAAGTGAATGCTGAGTTTTTCAGTTTCATTGCAAAAAAGAGATAGAGAGGAAGTTTCTATAATCTTAGAGTTAGCAAGTAAATATGATGCATCACATCTTATTAAAAAAAAAATTTTAAAATTTCCTGCACGCTTCTGACAAATAATTACGTGAATAATGAAGAGAATAAAGACCGAAAACTGGCTTATGGATTGTTATGACCACACTTAACACAGACTCACATAGCTCCCTCCTGAGTGTTGTACACATACTGGATTGTAGTAAGTTTGTGTTTTGAATATTTAGTATTTCGTTTCATAGCCCAAAAGAAGCACTTAAGCTCTGAAACAGCATAGTGCATTCATTCAGTCGCTATAGTACAAATGACTTTGTCACTTTGTGAACACTATTGTAACAGATTTGTTTTCTTAGTTTTAGACTCCCTGCTATACTACCCTGATGTAAGACAGTACAAGTCATGTATTTGCTCTCAGAACTTCTCCGAGCAATTTTTAATGAAGACAGTGCTAACACACAGTACTAGGGACGATTATACAAATCAAAAATTTCCTAGTACTTATTAACAAATATTTTACTAACATAGCAGATTACATAGCTTATAAGGTGGCGTAATAATCATTAGGAAAAGTTAGAAGTAAGTAAACAGTGATTTACTATTCACATATTAAGCCAAACGTATAACACGTAGTTTCCCAAAACTACAGTCTCGTGGGTTGGCATTTTCTTCTGCGAATTCCTTCAAAGAGGAAAAGAACTATAGCGGCAAAAATGACGGTATGTCAGTTTACAGTCTATTCAGGTCCTTCTAAAAAGTCATATTTCTAAATCACCAACAGCTTATGAAAAACATGTCTTTGCCTACTTCTGACTTAGATCACCGAATCATCTTCAGGCATCGTAAAATGATTTACAATAGCCTGTAGGGCAACGTTCTTATGTTCTCACGGTACCATGTAGACTACCGTAAATAATTTAATGCTGCCTGAAGATGATCCATTGAACAAACCGAAAGTAAATAAAGAATTATTTTAGCAGCAGCAATTGGCAGTTCTGGAGTTTGACGTTTTTCAGATACTTACAGACTGTGTGGCACCGCCACGTCAAAATATATATTGTGATCCGAGAGTGCTAAATTCTGTGAAATAAAAGTTCAAACCGCAACTCGTCCATAACGTCTCCGTAAGAGAATGATCGATATTGCTATAAAGAACGACTGGGTAATGCATAGACGCCACCATTGAATCTATTAAATGGCAATTTTTGCATCTACGGTCCTGTACACAGTACTGCGCGTCGTGAGTCGCTAATGTTTCAGCACTTAATTAAAGGCTTAATCAATTTTATAGCTTTCACATCCTAAATGAATTGCCGGAGCACAGAAGGCCCAGTCCTAATTCACGTAAAAGCAAGTCAGCGCCATTATTAACGTCGGCAGCGTGGGATGCAAACGCTTGCTGTTGCGACATACGTTCACAGCGTGACTGGAAAGGTTGCGCAGAAATCGAAGTACCTTACAGTGGCGACCGATTTACGAGTAGTCCAGTTCCTTATTCTCCTCGCTATGCACTGACATTTTATTACGTTTTCAGCTGTAGCTGCACGTCGAAAGATGCAGTTCGACTTGATCGGCTAATTCCATATTTTCTCACGTTTTTCAATCACTCTGCAATGAAATGGTTATAGGTATGGTGTACCTTTCTTTCCACTGACTGCAGGTGAGTCTCCTCGTAATTGCTATACACTGTGGTAACTAAATTCCGGCGACAGCGATATGTACGTACACAAATGGCAGTACTATCGTGTACACAAGGTATAAAATGGCAGTGAATTGGTGGAGCTGGCATTTCTACTCAAGTGATTCATGTGAAAAGTTTTCGGACGTGATTATGGCCGTACAACGTGAATTAACAGACTTTGAACCCGGAATGGTAGTTCGGCTGGATGCATCGGAGATTCCATTTCGGAAACCGTTAGGGAATCCAGTACTCCGATATCAACATTGCCAATAGTGTGCCAACATTGCCAAATTTCAGGAATTACCAATCACCAAGGAGAACACAGAACCGATGGACTTCACCTGACGACAGAGATCAGCGGCGTTTGCGTAGAATTCTGAGTGCTAACAGACAAGCATTTCTGCGCGAAACAACTGCAGAAATGAAATCTGGACATACGAGGAATGTATCCCTTAGGACAGTGCGGCAAAATCTGGCGTTAAAGTGCTAAGACAGCAGATGACCGACTCGAGTACCTTTGCTAACAGCACGAAATCGCCTGCAGTGCCTGTCCTCGCCGTGTGGCCATATCGGTTGGATCCTAGCCGACCGGGAAACCATGGTATAGTCAGATGAGTCCAGATTTCAGTTGGAAAGAGCTGATGGTAGGGTTAGAATGTGGCGCAGACTCCACGAAGCGATGGACCCACGTTGTCAACAAGAAACTATGCAAAACCATGTTGGTTCCATAACTGCGTGCGCTGTGTTCACATGGAATAGACTCCGTCGTATGGTCCAACGGTACCGATCATTGACTGGAAATGGTTATGTTCGGCTACTTGGAGACTATTTGTAGCCATTCATGGACTTCATGGCTCAAATGGCTCTAAGCACTATGGGACTTAACATGTGAGGTCATCAGTCCCCTAGACTTACAACTACTTAAACCTAACTAACCTAAGGACATCACACACATTCGAGGCAGGATGACAACCTACGACCGTAGCAGCAGCGCGGTTCCGGACTGAAGAGCCTAGAACCGCTCGGCCACAGCGGCCGGCTGGACTTCATGTACCCATACATGTCACCTGGCCACAATGGTTCCCGATTGGTTTGAAAAACATTCTGGAGAGTTCGAGCGAATGATTTGGCCACCCACACCGTCCAACATGAATCCCATCGAACATCTTCAAGCACTTATTCGAGAGTTTAGTTCGCTCACAAAATCCTGCATCGGCAACACTTACGTAGTTACGGAAAGCTATAGAGGCAGCATTGATCAGTATTTCTGCACGGGACTTCCAACGACTTACTGAGTCCATGCCACCTCGAGCTCCTGCACTACGCCAGACAAAAGAAGGCCCAACGCGATATTAGGAGGTATCCCACGACTTTTTCGCATCAGTATGTACTGAACTACGAATGAGTGCAGTCGTGATGTGTGGCACCGTCTAGTTGGTCACATTTGTGGCGTTAACTCATGCACTGTAAGCTCTTTACTTGTACACATGAGAATGTCTTGCATGAGAGAGTGGGGTGAGAAGGCGGCAGTGCAAAAGAAATGCCACACAGCAAGTCGGCAAGAAGTCGGCTCAGGTCTATCAGTACATATCCCATGTGGTTATGCGAACATTAGTTGGAATATGTTAACCTTTCGCCAACGAAGGAACCTAGAATCTTTTAAGAGCTCTCAACCTTCACCGATTCTCTACCTGAAAAAGCCTAACCAACCTTTGACAGCAGCACTTTCCGGTAGAGTGCCGGAGGTAATGTGATTCAGACGATATGACAGAAGAGCAGATAGAAACCAACTGTGCAGAAAATTGTGCAGTCTAAAGATAACTTACTTTAAATAACCCATTCTCCGAAAACACTCTTTCGGTGGCGAGCAGCCGATATACCAGTTGCACATACGAGTTGTGGATAACAGCTGCTTGTGTAGACAAGGTAGGCACAGAAAATCGGAGTCTCTCTCCGAACCCACAGAGTGGTTAAATTACTTTCTGATAATTTTTCATCGGTTCTGACTGACTAGTAATGTACTATGATAGCGCTTATTAGAATTCTAAAAAATGTAGCAAAAACCGAAACCGAGGGATATCTGAAAGTTCAGATGATTTAAGCAGCAAAAGTGAATTTGTTTGACTTCTCGCTTAGTACTAATAAAATGGTTCAAATGGCTCTAAGCACTATGGGACTAAACAGCTGTGGTCATCAGTCCCCTAGAACTTAGAATTACTTAAACCTAACTAACCTAAGGACATCACACACATCCATGCCCGAGGCAGGATTCGAACCTGCGACCGTAACGGTCACGCGGTTCCAGACTGAAGCGCCTAGAACCGCACAGCCACAACGGCCGGCTAGTACTAATATCGTGCAAAATTTGTATATAGTTCTTGGTTTCATGTGCTTGTACGGCTTTATTGGACAGATTCACGTATTTACTGGGTGCACAAAAAGGAGGCCGAATGATGAATCTCCATCTGATTAGGTTCTGCTACAAATGTATGTTAGAGACTACAATGAAGGACTAAAATAAGATATATTGTACAACTACGCCTAGTGGAGAGGGAATCCGAGTAAATGTACCAGCACAGCTAGTCTACATTCCATGATTGAAATTGTGACGAGCATGAGGAAGTCTATTTCCATAGCCTTGTGGTAGATGTTACATGGCAGTAAGCGTGAAAATATGAGATGTGTATTTTCGTCCGTTGTGGAGCTTCAACTTTAAATGCTCCAGTTTCAAGAGTGCTTGAGATTGAAACGTGACGCTAATCATGCGTTGTCTCTGCAATACGCATTCGAGGCAGGTTCAGCGTCAGCCGCCTGAACGGGATCAGCTCAAGACGTTCACACAATAGAATTTTCCAACAATCATTCTTTAAAATTTTTATTTAAATTTTTTTGCGAGCTGGACCAAAAAGTGAACTAGCAGTTTGTTAGGAACTAAAATAAATCTCCACTTAACAAAGATTCCACTTATAGGAATTTTCGTACATTTTCTGTTATGCTAATCTTAAACCTAGAAGTCACAGTGATTTAAAAAAGATAATAAGAACGGTTATAGAAATTTCAGGCTATTGTTCTGATTTTCCAAGTTACTTCAGCAATAAAATGCTGCATACAAGAATCTGCTCTGATTTACGCAAGTGATGAAATAAGTTTACTCAGCAGTTGTTTTTCTGTGAGAGTAGCGAAACTTGAGTCAACACGAAAATTTTATGAGAGGCAATAATGTTAAGTCAATAAATTGGAGGTTTTTGTACTCTTTCTCTCGGTTAGTTGGTCACAATTACTTATCAGTCGCCAAATACAATGACCATGCATTCGCTTCTCGTATTATCATTAGAATCTCCAATTCATTAATATTTTCGTACAACCGTTCGTCCGGGGATACATTCAAGTTCGTCTGGATCGGATTACATTCCATATTGTGCATCACGTCTTCTGCTGAGTCTCGCGAAAATGCTCAACCACCTGTTTTTAATTTTCTATACCTCGATTACTCAAAAATGCGAAATGGAACTCTTCCACGATTTTCTTCGCTATAAAGCTACTTCCCAATGATTTATACTGAATTGATGTCCTTACTAGGAGACTCATTATACTTCTATCTTCGCATTTTTCGGAGGGGTGAGTGGGGAAGGGGGGAGGAGGAGAGATATTTAATATATTTGAATTCTTCAGATGCAA
Source organism: Schistocerca serialis cubense (assembly GCF_023864345.2). Classification (NCBI taxonomy): domain Eukaryota; kingdom Metazoa; phylum Arthropoda; class Insecta; order Orthoptera; family Acrididae; genus Schistocerca; species Schistocerca serialis. Next base: position 584,330,637 of record NC_064643.1, read on the forward strand.
GATTCAATGCCTTGACGATTTGCCCTTAAATGACGAGACAGGAACATGATCTTTCCTTGAGATGACAGTGGCTGACACGTCACAATGTCATGACGAACCTTTAATCATCTCATGTTGGCTACTAAACAGTTTTGTGATATATGCTCGGAGGCCTGCTGTTCTTTAAGCAGAGAAAACCTGGCTGATTTGCGTAGCTATCTTGAAAGCCAAATAAGAATACAGTTATATCGAGATTACCTCTAACATACTTTTGTATTTCATAGATTTAGCACCTGAAGAACACGGTAAGTGTCTTTGTGGATTCTTGTATTTTCTTCGTTCATGTAGATAAAAAGATTTCATGCTCAAAGAGCAGATATCGATTAAAAGTGTTCATCAGGCAATGTGGATACGAGCAAACTTTCTTGAGCTGCAATGGAATGTAAAAAAAAGTCGGCACCAACTCAATTTTTAGCAACAAACCACAAAGCTTACCTCATTAAGGAATATTTTCGCATGGAGGAGATACGTAAATACTTCTAACAGCACAAAAACACAGCTTCGTGAGCTAAACTTTGTTTTGACCTCGCACTTGGAATGTGTCTGGACACAAATCACAAGTTAGTGAAGGCTCTGTAATTTAATGCTGTGTCGGCGCAATGCATGGTGCCCTAGCTTGTAACGTTGACCTTATCATAGGGATTGGTAAACATAATTGTTAGCAGCCTGTCCAAGACGATCGCATCAAGTAACATCAAAACAAAGAACACGTAGCGTAAGTTAATCTACAAAATATGGAAAGGAGTATAGTAAAGGAAATAAATAAACATAAGTTTCAGGATGGTTAGACAGAAATAATGCGTTAAAAATTGGAATTTACAGTATTAATGTCGGATACTAACATGTATGTTAAATTATGTTTCGGGTATTTTAGGCCATCGTCAGAGTACATAAGAGTGAACAAAATGTCCACACAACATCACTGAGCCCTTCTTGCTGTACAAAAGCTTCTGTCTCCAAACATAAGTGATATTTAATGATTATGCTTGTATACGAATAACACAAAATTGGAAAGCTTTTATTTGACGTTGCCACAAGACAAGAACTATTGTGTAATGGTATACTTAACGTGTTAAATTCTAAATATCTGACTATAAATACGTAAAGGGCAACAACTTTGCCGCAGTGGATACACCGGTTCCCGTGAGATCACCGAAGTTAAGCGCTGTCGGGCGTGGTCGGCACTTGGATGGGTGACCATCCAGGCCGCTATGCGCTGTGGGCATTTTTCGGGATGCACTGAGCCTCGTGATGCCAGTTGAGGAGTTACTCGACCGAATAACATCATAACAACCGGGAGAGTGGCATGCTGACCCCACGACCCTCCTATCCGCATCCTCCACTGAGAATGACACGGCGGTCGGATGGCCCCGGTAGGCCACTCGTGGCCTGAAGACGGAGTGCTTTATAAATACGCAAACCCAGTGTTTGACTGAGCTTGGGTTGTGATTTACGCTTTTAATAGCTACAGCATCATCAGCAAAATGTTTTGCTGTGTGCCCACGTCAGTTTGCAGGATTCCTGTTCTGTGTTTTTCGTATAGGTTCATATTCTTTAAATGTCACATATATTTGCAAACACCAGTCCCCTACAGCTAGAACCTCTCGATGATGTTTTGTGTACTGTCTTTTGAGTCTTCAGCTGTGTAACGGTGTCCTAGAAAGTCGAAAGCCGATGAGTCTAAAGCCGATGGCAACAAGATGTAATACAAGTATTATATCGCAACATTAACTCTGAGTATTCCAATTTTGAATACTCCTGTATTCTTACAAGTGCTGGCGCAATATTCCTTAAAAGAGATGGTATGCATAACGCAATTTTCTGCTGTTTGACGACGATGGTGGGATGTGTTACAGGAGATGTCCTGGCAACTGAGTTGAGCAGTTTTGGTGTTGTATAGGGTGTTACATGGAAAAGAATGTGTGATATACATGGATGAAAGAGCGTATTGAAGGGGTGTGACAACGTGAACTAATGGTAGCAAGAGCCTTAGTTATGGATGGGACGGATGGCGTGCGTTACAATGGGAAGTGTTGTTCTGATGCTCTGAGAGATCATTTAATGGTCTGTCAGAGAGAGATGGTTAGAAGTTTCGTGAAAGTGTATATGGAGTGTTTAGCGACGAAAGGAAGGTATAATGTGGTGTCACGGGTGTGGCAGATGATGAGCGATACAATAAGCAGTTAGGTCTCGCGTGTAAGGGTGACGCATAGCAAGTGTTCTTTGTAGTTCAGATGTGCGAAGTTCGGTACAGTGATGAGTGATACAGATGGGCTGGGGAGGACAGATACGGAGAGATAAGCGGTGTGCATATAGTTCAAGAATTTCTGCGAGTATGGGTCAGATAGCGTTCTTGTATGTATGAATGATGCGGGATCTACGCTCTTGTTTGCCTGATTAGTAACCGTAATCTACTGAGGAATTTCTTTTGGATGCCGAATTGAAGACAATCCCAATTTCGTCCTTGGTCAAATGTTAGTTCATGATATTTGAAAGTCTTATAAGTTCAGATCACTCTAGGTGTATGTGATTAGGTATTCTTCCTCTTTTTCTGTACTTCAAAATTTAGTCACTTACTTGCTACGAAATCGATTTTTTACTGTGTTTTCGTTCATCTCGTCTCCCTCTACTTCTGTATTTTAAGGTTTTCAGAGCTAATCTTTGCATCACTCATCCCATTAATGGTTCATTCCACTTTGTTCTGTTTTCATTGATTTCATTTCCTAATTTATATACAGGTTGTAACAAAAAGGCTCAGGAAAATTTTCGGGCAACTTTCCTCACGCCTAGAAGAAGACCTTAGGTTAGATTGGATTAGGTTCAGTTTTCGTTCCATAGATTAAAAAATGAGACGATTTTCGTGGGTGTGGAACATGTCAGAAATTGTAATGTATAAAACACAGAACATTTGAATTTAATACTCCCTTCCCTGATCATTTGTCAGAAGATTGTCAAGATTTGGGAATACATTACAATAAATTGGGAATGCTACAGAATTACGAGTAAGACATGGTTAGAATGATACATAGTTATGCACACCCACAAAATACATATAGACCATTGTGCCTATATGCTGCCAGAACTGAAATCTCGCAGTCATTTTTACTGGTCTAACAGTCCCTGCTAAGATACGCACCTGTAGAGTAGAAAGAGTTGCCTAACAAAATGTCCTTCAAATTCTGTTTAAACTATGCTTTATCTGAAATCAAGTTTTTAATACTTGCTGACAAATAATTGAAATGTGTGTTCCTTGATATTGGATTCCTTTTTGGACCAAGGTAAGCGATTTTAGGTCTTTGTATATATTGTTCTTATTCCTAAGATACTATTGATACTATGTATTGACCAATTGGTTGGAAACATAGATATATTACTTGCAACAAATTTCATTAAGGAGTAAACATACTAAAAAGTGGTGGGTAGACTACTCAGTTTTTTCAACTGATTTCAACATGATGTTCTTGAATTTACGCCACAAATGAATCTTATTACTCTGTTTTGCACTCTAAAGCTTTTGCTCAATTTGTTAAGTTACCCCAGAATATGATCGTATATGACATACAAATAACTTAAGATAGAATTAACTCACATGGTCACTCTTTGATTACCTTCATTGATACATTATCAGAAACACTACAATACCTTGATTTTAAGGATTTTGTGATAGATACTGTTTCACTGACAGAAGTGAGAGTCATTTCCATTTTACTGAAGCTATTTGTAGAGACAGGTCTCACATATTCCATTGCGCTGTTTGCTGGACCAGATAACCCCAAGCTGTCAGTAGCAGGGAAGTACGTGTTTAAGTGGTTTGTAACACTACATGCACTTGTTACCAATATCTCATTTATTTTTAGAGCGTTCAATTCGTCTTCCCATCTGGCGCTACTTGTATCTGTCTTCACTGTATCCCATATAGTTTTTATTTTGTTACCTAATGTAATTATCTTTTCCTTATAATAAAACTGCATACGTTTCAGGATTATTAGCTTCAGTATTTTGAAGTATTATTTGAAATTCATTATAGGGCGAATATCAGCACTGCTCCTAAATAGTCTATATACAATTCCCTTTCTTACTCACATGCTAACTTTATTTCTTGTGTAATCTACAGATGTTTTTAGACTTCTGTTTGATCTGAGTTACCATTAGGGTAAAACTATTTCCAAATGAGGAAATAACTTTATTAATAAATGCTTTGCAATTTTCATTTGAATTGGAAGTATTGTAAACATCTATCAAGTTCATGTCTTTGAGGAGTCTCCTAAAATTCTAAATTTCTGATTGATTTATTAGTCCTCTGTACTCAGATTTAAAAGATTTTATATCCTGACAAGTTTCAAAATTTAGCATAAATGCTGTGTATCATGATCGGATAGCTTATTTAGTATTGGTTTTGTGATATGACTTTTTCCCTATGTTTGTCTCCAAAGATAATATCAATAGCAGTCTTAGAATATTTTCCTACACTAGTTGTATAGTTCACAGTAGGAATGAAATTGAATGACAATGCTACTGATTACAATAGTTGTTCACTGCCAGCGTTTTTCAGTAAATCCACATCAAAATCATCAGCATCCAGTATTTTCTTGTTTTTTACTGTGAGATGAGAGCAGATGTTCCAAATATTTTTATGAAGAGATTAAAGTTTCTTGGAGCTCCTGTGTATTTACTTACTATAATAAGGGACTTATTATCATACACTACTTGTGTTGCACAAGCTTGTACGTGTGGCTCTAAGCAAAATATATTAATGTCAATATTATCAAAATAAAGCAGTTTCTGACAAATGCATTACATAGAAATGTGTCCAGAAACGCTTTCTTTCTATGTTACATCTCATTTTCTACAGTTGTTCAACACATCAATCATGAGAAGCACACGGGAAAAGAATGCATCAGCGCATTATACCATATTATATTAAACTAAATGTTCAAAATGCACTATTTTAGCGAAGACATGTGCATCAGCCAGCCTTCTCATACAACCCCTGATGGTCTAATATATTTCTGGAGAAATGTGTATTGTTCCACAGTCTTCCACGATTCGGGCATGAAGAAGACTTTGTATATCCAGTATCACAGTTCCATACACATATCTTCCAAATGCCCCCACAAGTAAAAGCCTTGTTGGTTTAGAGCTAGAGATGGCGGCGACCAAGGAATTGGTGCAACTAACTTCCTGCTCAATGAGAAGTGAAAACACTAAAGTATATGCATGAATCCAACAGTACCATGAATAACATCTCAATTAAAAGCTCACAAAACAGATGACTCTATAAGACCCATGTCAAACCCAATAAACTGCCCTATGTGCAAATTTCTACAGAAACCCAACAAGATTCTACAGGATAGCTTTGGGCTTGATATAAACTAACCTCTCATTTATCATTGACCTGAAAGACCTACACAGTATTAACGACAGCAAAATGATCTCCATAGATGTAACACATCTGTATAGTGGAACCCTGATGGTCTAATATATTTCTGGAGAAATGTGTATTCTTCCACAGTCTTCCACTATTTGGGCATGAAGAAGACTTTGTTTATCCAGTATCACAGTTAGCTGTTTTTAAACAAAACCTTCTAAAATACAAGAAGTTCTCCCCAGCAAAAGTTACAGGATTCATCAAATTTCTTGAACTATCATTGAAATATAATTACTTTTGTTTCAATGGAAAATCTACAAATAAACAAATAAGCTAGCTGCAGGTGTCAGAGTATCAGGTACTATAGCTGAAATACTCCTTAGCACTCTAGAGCACAGACTTTTCACAAAAAGCCAACATGCACTCAAAAAGTTCAGTTCTACAGAAGGTATGTAAAAGATACTTTTATGATCACTGATGGAGAAAACAAAGATTGTGTTTGAGACATCCTCCAAACACTGCAAGAATGCATCATAATATTAAAGTCACTTGTTAGCACAGAATAAGAAAAAAACATTAACTTCCTATATCTAACCTTCAGCAAACAAGGTATCAAATAAGTCTTCCAAATTTACAGAAAACCAAACACCACATAAATATACATATATCCTTCCTCCTGCCACCATAGCGTGTACAAACTAGCAGCATACTGCTCAATGCTTCATAGAGCTATAAAATCCCTCTGAGTGATGAGAACCTCCAGAATGAAAATCATAAGACAAATAGCTGCAGCTAATGGGTATAAACCCAAATTAATAGACATTGCAGTTTAAAAAATTAAGAACAAAATAGCCACCAAGAAACAGGAAAATACACTAACATATATTCCCTTCCTCAGTTACATTCTCCAAAACATTGCCAATATCTTCAAGCAACACAAAATAACATTTTCATTCCATACAAATAATAAAATTTGCCAGAAACTCCATTGTAACAAAAAAAGCAGTTGAAGTACATTTTAATCCTCTGGCATACGTAAAATATTATTTAGTAAATGCTGAGCTTAGTACATAGGTCAAACAGGCAACAATTTCCATGGCAGATACAAAAAAACACATCAACGCCTTGTGATACAATATACCACATAAATATGCAATAACCTCCCATGTCATAGATACAGGACATCTATTTGACAATACATAGAGCAGCTTTGAAATACTACAAACACTAAAAAAAGGACACAGCGTGTCTCTATAGGAAGAACTAAAAATCAGGAACACCTACCCAACAACAGTGATACATGCTTAACTTTTACAAACGCTTTGATAAAGTACTTAAAGCACTCTAATAATTTACGGTTTCAGTGAACAACAGTTAATGGAACCACTCTGATTCATCTCTCAATAAATTCAGCCTACAATACACATGCATGACCTTCTAATCCTTTTACGTTTAAGAAATGGATGTAATAATTGAACTGTGCAAATACCCATATTCCGGTGCAGCTCACTCATATTTTTTAAAACGAAAACATATTTATATACTCAGCCGTTTCATCTTTTACTTTTGTAACCACTGCTCCAGCTAGTTCATACTTAAAGACAGAAAAACATATTGATGTAGGTACCATTTAACCTTTTATCTTTGTATCCAGTGTAAACATGTGTATGTGTAACAGATGCAACATCTTTGAAGTGGCAGTGTAAACATAATGTACAGTGGAGAGGATATACAACAACCACCAGTATGCAGACTTTTTACAACACTACCATGCATGTAAGTACAACTCACAAGGGAACCTCCCCATCGCACCTCCCTCAGATTTAGTTATAAGTTGACACAGTGGATAGGCCTTGATAAACTGAACACAGATCAATTGACAAAACAGGAAGAAGTTGTGTGGAACTGTGAAAAAATAAGCAAAATACACAAACTGAGTAGTCCATGTGAAAGATAAGCAACATCATGGAGAATCGGAGCAGTGGTCCCGTGGTAGCGTGAGCAGCTGCAGAACGAGAGATCCTTGGTTCAAGTCTTCCCTCGAGTGAAAATTTTACTTTCTTTATTTTTGCATATTTATTATCTATCCGTTCGTTCATTGACGTCTCTGTTCACTGTAATAAGTTTAGTGTCCGTGTTTTTGCGACCGCATCGCAAAACCGTGCGATTAGTAGACGAAAGGACGTGCCTCTCCAATGGGAACCGAAAACATTTGATTGCAAGGTCATAGGTCAACCGATTCCTCCACAGGAAAACACATCTGATATATTCTATACGACATTGGTGACGGCATGTGCGTCACATGACAGGAATATGTTGTCGACCCACCTAACTTGTACACTTGGCGGATGGGTAAAAAGATTCTTCTACCTTGCCCGATTTAGGTTTTCTTGTGGATGTGATAATCACTCCCAAAAAAGTGATGAAAACATAAGAGTTTGTCACATAAACTGAAAATAAAAAATTAAACTTTTCACCCGATGGAAAATTTGAACCAATGATCTTCCGTTCCGCAGCTGCTCACGTTATCACCAGACCACGGCGCTCCTGCGTTCCCCGTGTCCTTGATATTGCATATCTTCCCATGAACTACTTAGTATGTATATTTTGCTTATTTTTTCACAGTTCCACACAACTTCTTCCTGTTTTCTCAATTGATCTGTGTTCAGTTTTTCAAGGCCTATCCACTGTGCCAACTTATAACTAAATCTGAGGGGGGTGCGATGGGGAGGTTCCCTTGTCAGTATCGGTAAATTTTGTTTCTTAACCTCAAAAGTGCTTTTAAAAAAACTGTTTTTGTCATCAGCAAAAGCCGCAACTAAGTACAGTCTCCTAGTTCTGCCACTTTCAAAACACATCTGTACTCTTCAACGGCAGCGGCCAATGTAAATAACCGTTTCTCCACCTGAGGATAATGGTGTGACACGCCGAAAAGCATTGTGGCAAAATAAACAAGTGAGTGACACAGTAGCTGTTTTCTTTTTGTTGCTCCACTACCATCTATCCACCAGTTAAGGAAGCTGTTATTTAGAAGAGCCTATGAAGTTTAATACTGAAATGAGGAGGTCCATCATGCGTGAAGCATTAGTATTGACGCACTTACAAAGGTACATTTTCCAGTAGGACAGGTAGAGAATACTCTAAGAAAGTATGTTAACCTCTTCCGCTGAGCCAGGGTTGAAGAACGTGAGGTCCTAACAAAGAGTCACCAACAAGATCCAAACTTTGACAAAAGATCAGTGATGACGATGTGATTCCACAACATCGTCAATATCCCCGGCAGCCAATACGTATTGGATATGAAAATGTATTATCTGATCACTTTGAAAGGAAACCTCATCCGTAAAAAGCACATTTGAAGGAAAGTGAAGTCTGACAAACTACTGAGTGCACCATTTACAGAAGTGTACCCATAGGGGAAAATTAGCTGCAGATTATGCCTGCACACACTGTGCGTGGTACGGGTAAAGCAGGTTGTCATGTAATATTCTCCGGACAGTCATATGATCAACGTTACTTGTTGCATTTAATTGTCTTACGCTGACAATAGAACTGTCGTCAACTGCACGAAGAAGAAGTTCCTCGTTCAACTGATGTGTCCTCGTCCTCGTAGGCCTTCCCCAGTAGCGCTTAGCAACCCTAAAAATCTCAAGCTCCCTAAGACGACGATCAATTGCTTCAGACATCCTGGACATATCTCCCGATACAAACGTTGAACGCCACGGCCATTACCATTTGCTACTCCGTACAACAAATGAGCATCTGCCAACTCCGCATTTGAGTATACTTCCATCCACTGTACCGGAAACTAAGTCTTGGTGAACACTAAACAGTTGTCGCTACTTGCTTGAAGATACTAGAGTGATGAGCATAATCTCACATCGACATAAGCTATGAAGTGGTCACACGTAAACATTACCTTTGTTCCTTTGGAGCAACAAACACTGACGGTGAACCTACGAATTACAACTTACTTTGCATTGTAAGCAAATGTAACCAAGAGTGTGTTTTAAATATTTTACGTAAGATATCGTTTCACTTAATGATGGTACATTCTGTTTCTGTGTTTCCCATAACAAATGTGGCTATGAAGATAAGTGCAAAATGAGCTCTAACACGGAAATATTGCTTTTTCTGAATCATGACCGTATAACACATTTTATTTCTCTATGAGTGAGGAATGTTTCCTGAAACTTTGGTCGTACTTTTCGCCGGCCGGAGGGGCCGAGCAGTTCTAGGCGTTGCTGTCTGGAACCGCGCGAAAACTACGGTCGCAGGATCGAATCCTGCCTCGGGCATGGATGTGTGTGATGTTTGTAGGTTAGTTAGAGTTAAGTAGTTCTAAGTTCTAGGGGACTGATGACCTCAGAAGTTAAGTCCAATAGTGCTCAGAGCCATTTGAATCATCATACCTTTTTGTTAACTCCAGTATATTAATTTCATTCCTAATCTCCCCATTCTTAATTTTATCAAATCTATTACATTCTTTTATTGCTCTGAAAAATCTCGCTTCTTTTGGGTGAATTCTATTCACTTGTTGTTTGTAAGTGCTGTATGACTAACTTACTTTCAGAACAATCATGATATTAGAAAATTTCAACCATTCTCCTTCTTCGTGTTTTGGTTTTAAGGTACCTGTTGCCCCCCACTTATATAGAAGTTCTATCTGTTTGTTTCTGTGAATCTCTTCCATATTTAAACATAATATCATATCCTAGGCAGGGAAATTACTTAGCTTTTTCTATTATTACATCGTCAACAAATTTTTTCGATTTATTAGGTCTATTTCCTTAAGAAGTAAGTTTTATTTTTGTTTTCCTGTTTACTTTATTCTGAACTGTTCTACCCAATATATGAAGTATGTTTTGTACATCTTTTTTTTTTGGCCAGAAATGGGACATTGTTTGCATGTAATGTGTCTCTCTGGCGGAAAAATGTCCACGTCGGACTGAACTTTCCCTTCTCGTACTGAAATGTGCAGATATAGTTTGGAAAGCCCCCCCCCCCCCCGCATGAACCATGGACAAGGCCCCCCTTCCCCCCCCCCCCCCCCACCCGCATGAACCATGGACCTTGCCGTTGGTGGGGAGGCTTGCGTGCCTCAGCGATACAGATAGCTGTACCGTAGGTGCAACCACAACAGAGGGGTACCTGTTGAGAGGCCAGACAAGCGTGTGTTTCCTGAAGAGGGCCAGCAGCCTTTTCAGTAGATGCAGGGGCAACAGTCTGGATGATTGACTGATCTGGCCCTGTAACAGTAACCAAAACAGCCTTGCTGTGCTGGTACTGCGAACGGCTGAAAGCAAGGGGAAACTACTGCCGTAATTTTTCCCGACGGCAAGCAGCTCTACTGTATGGTTAAATTATGTTGGCGTCATCTTGGGTAAAATATTCCGGAGGTAAAATAGTCCCCCATTCGGATCTCCGGGCGGGGAATACTCAAGAGGGCGTTGTTATCAGGAGAAAGAAAACTGACGCTCTACGGATCGGAGCGTGGAATGTCAGATCCCTTAATCGAGCAGGTAGGTTAGAAAATTTGAAAAGGGAAATGGATAGGTTAAAGTTAGATATAGTGGGAATTAGTGAAGTTCGGTGGCAGGAGGAACAAGACTTTTGGTCACGTTAATACAGGGTTATAAATAAAAAATCAAATAGGGGTAGTGCAGGAGTAGGTTTAATAATGAATAAAAAATAGGAGTGCTGATAAGCTACTACAAACAGCATAGTTAACGCATTATTGTGGCCAAGATAGACTCGAAGCCCACGCCTACTACGGTAGTACAAGTTTATATGCCAACTAGCTCTGCAGATGATGTGGTTAGCACACTGGACTCGCATTCGGGAGGACGACGGTTCAATCCCGCGTCCGGCCATCCTGATTTAGGTTTTCCGTGATTTCCCTAGATCACTCCAGGCAAATGCCGGGATTGTTCCTTTCAAAGGGCACGGCCGACTTCCTTCCCTATCCTTCCCTAATCCGAGCTTGTGCTCCGTCTCTAATGACCTCGTTGTCGACGGGACGTTAAACACCAATATCCTCCTCCTCCTCTGCAGATGATGAAGAAATTGAAGAAATGTATGATGAGATAAAAGAAATTATTCAGGTAGGGTGTCAGGGAGTCGTTTCTGAAAGTATTCGTATGGAGTGTAGTCATGTATGGAAGTGAAACATGGACGATAAATAGTTTGGACAGGAAGAGAATAGAAGCTTTCGAAATGTGGTGCTACAGAAGAGTGCTGAAGATTATATGGGTAGATCACATAACTCATGAGGAGGTATTGAATAGAATTGGGAAGAAGAGGAGTTTGTGGCACATCTTGACGAGAAGAAGGGACCGGTTGGTATGACATGTTCTGAGGCATCAAGGGACCAGAAATTTAGCATTGGAGGGCATCGTGGAGGGTAAAAATCGTAGAGGGAGACCAAGAGATGAATACACTAAGCAGATTCAGAAGAGTGTAGGTTGCAGTAGGTACTGGGATATGAAGAAACTTGCACAGGATAGAGTAGCATGGAGAGCTGCATCAAACCAGTCTCAGGACTGAAGACCACAACAACAGTTTGGAAAATGTGGGTGCTACGTCGTTCTCTACTGTGATCTCCTTATTTGTCAACATAGGTTGGGTTAATTTTCCGTTTCGGTCTAGGAAGAAAGAAGTATTTTAGTACAAGCGTCTCGAAATGTCTGTCAAATGTAATACCTCATTTTCGATTATTCTCAAGAATGGTTCAAATGGCTCTGAGCACTATGGGACTTTAACTTCTAAGGTCATCAGTCCCCTAGAACTTAGAACTACTTAAACCTAACCAACCTAAGGACATCACACACATCCATGCCCGAGGCAGGATTCGAACCTGCGACCGTAGCGGTCGCGTGGTTCCAGACTGTAGCGCCTAGAACGGCTCGGCCACCCCGGCCGGCTGATTATTCTCCACAGATGTCTTCAAATAATATCGTCAAAAGCTTTTACAAAAAAATGTATAATAGGAGGATTTCTCTCTTGTATTCTCTTTGTTTCTCAGTTTCTTGTTTTAACACAATCATTTTATCTGCCGTACGTGTTTTCTTTCTGGAGCCTATTTGTGCTAAAGCGACACACATTCATACTTTCCGAATTAATGCCCAAAATCTTAGCTTTCTATTGTTTTCAATGTTTTCAGAGTCATTCCTATTTCTTTTCTTTTTTTAAAAAAAAAAAAAAAAAAAAAGAGACTGAGCGCCCGGTTGCCCCAGAAATTACATCTTCGCTGGCACCGCTCCCCGTGCAGAATGGCAGACTCAGCACGGAACATCCCACAAACACTTCCCACTGCTCCTTTTTTAAACATACTGTTGTTTTTTATTTCGAGAAAAATTTTCGCGTGCGCAAACAAAATTATTCAGGTACAGGAGCTTTGTACGCACTCTGGTAACATTACATTAAAAACAAGATAGCGGGCACTCTTACGTTTTTTCCTGTTCCTGATTTTGATATTACTAGTTGATAATAAATAGCGGAAGTGAATAACCGAGTGGGAAAATAATCGATAAAATTCGCTGGCGTCTAGTGAACAAGAGGAATTGGACGAGCAAACAAAAATTATCTGTAAGTGTACCAGTTCCATAAATCACAAACAGTGAAAGAAAACTCTCCTCCCATCTTTTTTTTTAAAAAAAAAATGAAGGAAGAAGAAAAGTAACGTGTGAATCCGCAGGAAGCGCGGGATATTGGCAAACAGCTGCGAGCGCCGCTGCTCTTTTGTTCTCGGCGTCATCCTGGTGGCGCCAGTGTCAGCCGTGGCGCGGCGGGGAAAATGTCAGCCGGCGGCCGGCTCGCAAACAAAATATTAACACCGGCGCCGCGCCGCGCCTCCCCGGGTTGACAAGTTTGTGACGACGGCTCTGTTTTCCGATAAAGGCGACGCTGAAGGTCGCGCCGCTCCAGGGCGACATTCTCGTTTCCTCCCCGGCAGCCAGACAGACAGCGCCCGGTTGCCCCAGAAATTACATCTTCGCTGGCACCGCTCCCCGTGCAGAATGGCAGACTCAGCACGAAACATCCCACAAACACTTCTCACTGCTCCTTTTTTGAACATACTGTTGTTTTTTTATTTCGAGAAAAATTTTCGTGTGCGCAAACAAAATTATTCAGGTACAGGAGCTTTGTACGCACTCTGGTAACATTACATTAAAAACAAGATAGCGGGCACTCTTACGTTTTTTCCTGTTCTGTCTTTTCCAGCCTCGCCTTAAATTTACTATCCCGACGTACCCGCTACAACCAAAATCTAATGTAATCCGTTTCCTTTAATTTTTGAATGAAATGTTCTCGGGGTTCCAGTCGCGACAAGTATTTAAAACGCCACGAAATTTCCAACAAATATATCGTGGACGTTGTAAAGTGGAAAGACTGCAGAGTTGCAGCTGTTACGCCCTTATACGGGGTGATCAGCAACAGTGTGAAAAGTTATAAGGGGGTTGCAGGGTAGACTGTGCTGAGAATTGAGAAACAGTTACTAAGAAAAAATTCTATACGTTATGTCGTTTGCAAGGCAGTCATCATTAAAGTAAGCCAATGAGGTCGTTGCGCACGCAAATACAAGTGGCCCGCCAGAGACGATATCACCAAATGTGTCTTTTGTTTGGCTTTCTAAAACCGAACAAGAGAGCGATACAAAAACTGGACATCGAACGATGGTAAGAAAAGAACCCGGGCCAAAGGCTGGGTGCTATCGTCTACACTGTGGGAACAACCGACACGATATACGAGGTGCGACAATAAAGTAATGAGACTGGTATGAAAAAAATGTTGCTTACCGTTTTAGCCGAGCTTAGTGTTGTCTCCTTCAAAGTAGTTTCCTTCTGATTGCACACACTTTTTCCAGCGCTTTTGCTATCAATGGTAACATTTCTATAACTCATCTTCTGTAATACCCTCCAAGACCCTCGTCACAGATTTTTGGACATCTTGTGTTGTTTGAAAATTGTGTCCCTTGACCTCCGTTCTGACTCATGGAAATAGAAAAAAGTCGCACGGAGCGATATCTGCTGAATAAGGTGGCTGTGGTAGTACTGAAATTTGTTTTGAGGTTAAAAATTGCTGTACTGACGGAGCAGCATGGGATGGCGCATTATCGTGGAACAGAATCCAATAATCAGCAATGTTGGCTCGGACACAAAGGACTCTTTTACGAAGTCTTTCTAAAATTTCTTTGTAGTAATGTTGGTTAACTGTTTGTCCAGGAGACACCCCACTCTTTATGACCATTCCATTGGAATCATTGATGCGCACATGCATGCATTTCACTTTTGACTTTGACATGCAAGCTTTTTTTGGTCTGGGTGATCTCTTTGAGCACCATTGCGAACTTTGGCGTTTTGTCTCTGGATCGTACTGGAAAAACCAATTTTCATTACCAGTGATAACACAGCTCAACAATTCTGGATTGATTTCCGTTTGCTCTATCAGTTCGGCTGCCACATTTTTCCGTGTTTCTCGCTCTTGTGGTGTGAGAATTTTGGGGACCATTTTTGCACAAATCTTTCTCATACCAAGATCTTCAGTTATTATTAGACGAACCGTTTCTCAATTTATGTTAAGTTCTTCTGCGATCATTTTCACAAATAATCTTCGTTCAGATCGTACGAGTTCACCCTGGCCAAGTTCTCATCCATCCTTGAGGTTGATGGTCGTTCAATGCGGTCTTCACCTTCAACTTTCGTTCTGCCTTCACTAAACATTTTATGCCAACGAGAAACTTGAACTCTTGACATAACCTCCTATCCAAAAGCTTTCTGAAGGTTACCGTAAGGTGTCGTCACGTTTTCATCCAATTTAACGCAAAAAGAAATGGCACACCGTTGCACAATATTGTGCGGTTCCATTTCTGTGACGAGAGACACAAACACGTGATAACTTATTACAGCACAACTCAAGACTGAGCAGTTGCATCGATGTGCCGCTTGGACTAGAAGCAGCTTATAGACCAAGGTCAAAGATATTGTGCCTACGCAAGCCTGCAGGGTTACTACGTCTTGCAAAGAAAATCAGTCTCATTAGTTTATTGTCACACCTCGTATGTCTAGTGGTTTGCTTGAATTACTGTGCGCAATGGCCTCATTGCGTAACTTCAATGCCAGTTGACTCGGAAACAGTGCAGAGTATCGAATACTTTTCCAGACAGTTATTCCTCATCGCAGCACTCTTGGAAGGTTTTCATGCTGTTTCTGACCACGCTCTATACTATGACGCTGGCTGTCACGCCACTGGTGCCCGCAGAATCACGATATACAGGGTGTTACAAAAAGGTACGGACAAACTCTCAGGAAACATTCCTCACCCACAAAGAAAGAAAATATGTTATGTGGAAATGTGTCCCGAAACGCTTACTTTCCATGTTAGAGCTCATTTTATTACTTCTCTTCAAATTACATTAATCATGGAATGGAAACACACAGCAACAGAACGTACCAGCGTGACTTCAAACACTTTGTTACAGGAAATGTTCAAAATGTCCTCCGTTAGCGAGGATACATGCATCCACCCTCTGTCGCATGGAATCTCTGATGCGCTGATGCAGCCCTGGAGAATGGCGTATTGTATCACAGCCGTCCACAATACGAGCACGAAGAGTCTTTACATTTGGTACCGGGGTTGCGTAGACAAGAGCTTTCAAATGCCCCCATAAATGAAAGTGAAGAGGGTTGAGCTCAGGAGAGCGTGGAGGCCATGGAATTGGTCCGCCTCTACCAATCCATCGGTCACCGAATCTGTTGTTGAGAAGCGTACGAACACTCCGACTGAAATGTGCAGGAGCTCCATCGTGCATGAACCACATGTTGTGTCTAACTTGTAAAGGCACATGTTCTAGCAGCACAGGTAGAGTATCCCGTATGAAATCATGATAACGTGCTCTATTGAGCGTAGGTGGAAGAACATGGGGCCCAATCAAGACATCACCAACAATGCCTGCCCAAACGTTGTTGATGACGAGATTGCACAAATGCGTGCGGATTCTCGTCAGCCCACACATGTTGATTGTGAAAATTTACAATTTGATCACGCTGGAATGAAGCCTCATCCGTAAAGAGAACATTTGCACTGAAATGAGGATTGGCACATTGTTGGATGAACCATTCGCAGAAGTGTATCCGTGGAGGCCAATCAGCTGATGGTAGTGCCTGCACACGCTGTACATGGTGCGGAAACAACTGGTTCTCCCGTAGCACTCTCCATTCAGTGACGTGGTCAACGTTACCTTGTACAGCAGCAACTTCTCTGACGCTGACATTAGGGGTATCGTCAGCTGCGCGAATAATTGTCTCGTCCATTGCAGGTGTCCTCGTCGTTCTAGGTCTTCCCCAGTCGCGAGTCATAGGCTGGAATGTTCCGTGCTCCCTAAGACGCCGATCAATTGCTTCGAACGTCTTCCTGTCAGGACACCTTCGCTCTGGAAATCTGTCTCGATACAAACGTACCGCGCCACGGCTATTGCGCCGTGCTAATCCATATATCAAATGGGCATCTGCCAACTCCGCATTTGTAAACATTGCACTGACTGCAAAACCACGTTCGTGATGAACACAGACCTGTTGATGCTACGTACTGATGTGCTTGATGCCAGTACTGTAGAGCAATGAGTCGCATGTCAACACAAGCACCGAAGCCAACATTACCTTCCTTCAATTGGGCCAAGTGTCGGTGAACCGAGGAGGTACAGTACATACTGACGAAGCTAAAATGAGCTCTAACATGGAAACTAAGCGTTTCCGGACACATGTCCACATAACATCTTTTCTTTATTTGTGTGTGCGGAATGTTTCCTGAAAGTTTGGCCGCACCTTTTTCTAACACCCTGTATAGGCAGACGTCAACTCTGCGATCGACGCGCCAGGTTCAGACTCGCGATGGATGGATAACACACCGCACTGAACTGAAGGCCACCATCTATTTCAGGAGTGTGCTCACTGAATTTTATTTCAGTTAGTTCTTTAAATGCACTGTCCAAGAAACCTTCTGTGCGAGCCACGACAGAGGTGCTGATTGTTTTGATACGGTGGCTATTTCTCAGAGCTCGCTCACGCAAAGCAAGCTTCTGGCGCACACCGTACAGTCCCCCATGTTCCGTACTGCACTCTTCAACAGTGTACACTGTATGTCCGAAGTAAGATTCGCCGCACTCGTAGTGTATTTGGTAAAGTGATGCTAACTGGTCTCAGTATTTGTCGGATTTTCGATGGAGACCTGAGGATTGACTTGAGTTTGCGTCTTTTCAGCAGACGGATAAGATGAAATGATCATGTGGCATTATTGGCCGGGAGGCCCCAACCGCGAAAGTTCGGCCGCCGAGTGGAAGTCTTATTTCAATCGACGCCACATTAGGTGACTTGCTTTCCGGTGATGAAGATGAAACGATGATGAGAACAACACAACACCCAGTCCACGAGCGGATAAGATCTCCAGCCTGGCCGGGAATATAACCTGGGCCCGCTGCGTGGGAGGCAGACACGTTAGCACTCGTCTAAGGAGGCGGACATCAGACGAATTACCATGGCTAACACGGAGCCATAGCCCAGAATATAAAAGCGAACTCTTTCTCGTGCTTCTCCTCAGTTGTCTTATTCGGACTCTTATCTGAGTTCACTTCATTTGAAAGTTCTCTTTAATTAATGAAAAAATAAGAGTGAAATTCTATTTAAATAACAAAAAAATAGTGAAAATTCTCTTTAAATAATAAGAACATGACTGACATACTGTACCTGGTTGTAAGCTCTGAGCTGTATTAATAATTAAACGGGCGTAATGTAACTTGTACTGTAGTAATGTGAAAGCAAATCTGTACTGTAATAATAATTAACTGTAGTAAAGTAAAGGGGAGTATTTCATACTGTAAACGTTATCAATCTGACTGCAAGAATTTGAACAGTATAAACTGCATCAATAATGAACTACGGTAACTAGTTTTGCAAAACTGATCACAGATCCCAAACACACAAAATCTAACTTTCTCTGAATGACTTAAGTTGGCTCTGACTTAATAAAATAAAAAGGAAACCATGAATATATTTAGTTCTTGCCTCTATTCTAGCAAATCTAGATAACGCGTTGCAGTACTGCTTTGTCTTGCGTGCTGCTATGGTAAAGCTGCATATTACTGTATCTACACAGAGATACTCAAGAGTTGCAGTGAGTTCTCTGTAAGTAGGATCGGTGTATTTTCCGAACACACTTGACTCCTTTTCTACTTTTGAAAATACCGTGAACAATATAAAATAGCAAGGGAAAGGTAAGTGAAAAATGAAATATAGGTAAACGACAACACTAAGTTTTCTTTGCATGCTGTGAAAAACTGTTCAGAGCTGATTTTAAATTTAATGAACGTCTTAACATCCAAACAATATAATTTCACCGGCCGAAGTGGCCGAGCGGTTCTAGGCGCTACAGTCTGGAAGCGCAGCGACCGCTACGGTCGCAGGCTCGAATCCTGCCTCGGGCATGGATGAGTGTGATGTCCTTAAGTTAGTTAGGTTTAAGCAGTTCTAAGTTCTAGGGGACTAATGACCTCAGAAGACCCATAGTGCTCAGAGCCATTTGAACCATCTGAATACACTTTCGTCACCTTCAAATCTACACTCCTGGAAATTGAAATAAGAACACCGTGAATTCATTGTCCCGGGAAGGGGAAACTGTATTGACACATTCCTGGGGTCAGATACATCACATGATCACACTGACAGAACCACAGGCACATAGACACAGGCAACAGAGCATGCACAATGTCGGCACTAGTACAGTGTATATCCACCTTTCGCAGCAATGCAGGCTGCTATTCTCCCATGGAGACGATCGTAGATATGCTGGATGTAGTCCTGTGGAACGGCTTGCCATGCCATTTCCACCTGGCGCCTCAGTTGGACCAGCGTTCGTGCTGGACGTGCAGACCGCGTGAGACGACGCTTCATCCAGTCCCAAACATGCTCAATGGGGGACAGATCCGGAGATCTTGCTGGCCAGGGTAGTTTACTTACACCTTCTAGAGCATGTTGGGTGGCACGGGATACATGCGGACGTGCATTGTCCTGTTGGAACAGCAAGTTCCCTTGCCGGTCTAGGAATGGTAGAACGATGGGTTCGATGACGGTTTGGATGTACCGTGCACTATTCAGTGTCCCCTCGACGATCACCAGTGGTGTACGGCCAGTGTAGGAGATCGCTCCCCACACCATGATGCCGGGTGTTGGCCCTGTGTGCCTTGGTCGTATGCAGTCCTGATTGTGGCGCTCACCTGCACGGCTCCAAACACGCATACGACCATCATTGGCACCAAGGCAGAAGCGACTCTCATCGCTGAAGACGACACGTCTCCATTCGTCCCTCCATTCACGCCTGTCGCGACACGACTGGAGGCGGGCTGCACGATGTTGGGGCGTGAGCGGAAGACGGCCTAACGGTGTGCGGGACCGTAGCCCAGCTTCATGGAGACGGTTGCGAATGGTCCTCGCCGATACCCCAGGAGCAACAGTGTCCCTAATTTGCTGGGAAGTGGCGGTGCGGTCCCCTACGGCACTGCGTAGGATCCTACGGTCTTGGCGTGCATCCGTGCGTCGCTGCGGTCCGGTTCCAGGTCGACGGGCACGTGCACCTTCCGCCGACCACTGGCGACAACATCGATGTACTGTGGAGACCTCACGCCCCACGTGTTGAGCAATTCGGCGGTACGTCCACCCGGCCTCCCGCATGCCCACTATACGCCCTCGCTCAAAGTCCGTCAACTGCACATACGGTTCACGTCCACGCTGTCGTGGCATGCTACCAGTGTTAAAGACTGCGATGGAGCTCCGTATGCCACGGCAAACTGGCTGACACTGACGGCGGCGGTGCACAAATGCTGCGCAGCTAGCGCCATTCGACGGCCAACACCGCGATTCCTGGTGTGTCCGCTGTGCCGTGCGTGTGATCATTGCTTGTACAGCCCTCTCGCAGTGTCCGGAGCAAGTATGGTGGGTCTGACACACCGGTGTCAATGTGTTCTTTTTTCCATTTCCAGGAGTGTAGAAACTCTCAGTGCAATAACCAGGTTAGCCCAACGGCACAGCAATAATGAAAAAAAAAGCATCAATATAATATTTACCTCTGAAATTCCATTATACTTCCTCTTTCACAAATCAGTTTCCCTTACAGTGTCCATTAAACACATTGATAAATTGGGACTTTACATTTGAAACATAACACTGCCATTGGGTCCTTAGTCTAACACAGCTTAACAAAAATTCTGGTCCTGCGCGTCCGTGCACAGCAAAGCTAATAATTTAACCTCTGTGACACAGCTTTACAAAATCGCTGCTCGCTCACAACCGATTCAGATACCAAAATTGTGCGTGACACCTGTCACATTTATTTGGCGATCTTTGTTGTTGATGTTGCCGAAGACCTTGCGTAGATGTGGTTCAAATGGTTCTAATGGCTCTGAGCACTATGGGACTTAACTTCTCAGGTGATCAGTCCCCTAGAACTTAGAGCTACTTAAACCTAACTAACCTAAGGACATCACACACATCCACGCCCGAGGCAGGATTTTACCCTGCGACCGTAACGGTCGCGCGGTTCCAGACTGTAGCGCCTAGAACTGCTCGGCCCCTACGGCCGGCTGCGTAGATGTCACAGCTTATGGGGTGGGTTGTCGCACCATGAGATTTCTTCCGTGGCTTGTACTAAAGTCTTCTGAGACTAGTTAATTAAAGAAGAAACTGATTAAAATTCACTGTCGCCGCTCTTCGTACAAACGGCGGCCTGCAGATCAATGCAGCGTAGATCCACCGATCGCGATAACTACAGTGGGTACATCGGAGTTGTTTCAGCAGTCGTTTCAATTCACAATGGCCAACAAGTATTCATTCGGTCGAAGGCTCGTTTCATTTAATCACCTTCGCTGGCGATAGTCAGAGAACTGTTTATTGAATGTTAATGCAGCGGTGCTCTGCATTGTTACATTCCAATTCTTTTCCGTCTTTACTACTTTTTTCCTGTAGTTCACCTTACAGTGATCCGCTACGTGTAGGGACCGCTAACTATGTCTAGGGAGACATACCACAAACATAAGCTCAACCAACAAAATACACACCTCAACAGAAGTTTGGAATATCATACAGTATACTACAATGACCTCTTATAGTACACTCACTGGGGTTTGTACAATATCTTATTAATAAAACAAACATCATTTCTTCTGGAAAAGAAAACGATATTTTGATTCAAATTCTGTGAAATGGCCACCTTCCACTTGTCCCATGCATGCTCAGTTGCATTCATGCTGGCCAATGAATTTGGTTGATGTTGCAACTTTGAAGACACCGATACCTGCTAGAGTACGGTGCGGTCTTACATTGTCATCGACTAGGATGAAGTTGTCATAGAATTACCGTCTATAGGACCTTTGTTTGTAGGACCTCTTGAAGGTATTGGGGATCAGTCAAATTGCCTTATACGGGAATTAGAGTGGTCCACCATCCCATCACTATAGCGGCGCAGAATATTACATCACTTTCTAAACGTATCGACGTTCCGGGTGTCGTCTAATGCTTCTCCAAACCCTAAGATGTCTAGAGTCAGGTCGCAAAATAATCCTGGCCTCGTCAGCAAACATGACTTTACTCCATTCTGCAATAGTACAATGTTGATGTACAAGAGCACAGGTCCCTAGACTGCGTCGGATCCTTTGGTTCAGTGCAAAACTTCTAATTGGTCATCTGGAATGAAGACCACCATGATGTAGTATTCTATCCACTGTTTGTTCTGAGATACGAATCTCTGTAGCCCGGGAGAAGACATTTCCAGTATTTGCGGCAGTTGATGAAGGACGCCTGCGAGCCGACAAGTGGAGGATATGATCCGGTTCAAAAATGGCTCTGAGCACTATGGAACTTAAACGTCTAAGGTCATCAGTCCCCTAGAACTTAGAACTACTTAAACCTAACTAACCCAAGGACATCACACACATCCATGCCCGAGGCAGGATTCGAACCTGCGACCGTAGCGGTCTCTCGGCTCCAGACTGTAGCGGCTAGAACCGCACGGCCACTCCGGTCGGCTAGGATATGATCCGGTATTTGTGTTTCATACGAGGGCAACCACTGTGAGATCTATAGTTCACATTTCCCGTCTCTGTGTACTTTCTCTACACCTGAGACACACCACTTTGAGTGACATGTAACCGATCGACAACATCTTGCTGTTTATGATATGCTGAAAGTAAAGCCACT
This sequence comes from Schistocerca serialis cubense, assembly GCF_023864345.2. Classification (NCBI taxonomy): domain Eukaryota; kingdom Metazoa; phylum Arthropoda; class Insecta; order Orthoptera; family Acrididae; genus Schistocerca; species Schistocerca serialis. The sequence continues at coordinate 584,353,284 of NC_064643.1, forward strand.
AACCTGACTCGATCAAAGTGTTGTACGTATGTCTCTATGTGGCATGTTACTGCAGTGCTGAACTCAAACTGAATGGAGCTGTTGTTGATACTGGACTGCTCGCTGTGTACCGCTGCTGCAGCGGTGTGTTTACATGACTGGGAAACGGGCACAAAGCGGTCCAGTAATAAACGCCGTCCAGTATATGGGCTCTAACGAGATAATGCATGAATTGTCTAAGTCAATGAGTGTGGAGTGGAATGTTCCGGATGATTTCCTGGACGTAGTTACATGTTATCATTTATTAATAATCGTAGTATCACTATGTTTCACTTGGCGGCAAGAATGACTTTACAAACATCAATCACGACCCATTTTAATAAGTCTCATTTGGTCACATTAGTCACTAAATTAAACATATATTTGAGCTTGTCAATCATAAACTACAACTGAGCTCTTCGTACCTCTAAAGAAAGCCCTTCTGCTCAGAGTTTAAAAAAATACATAAAAACATATATCAAAGTAGTTCACATGTCTTAAGCGCTCTACATAGACGCAGTGAAATAAGAATCCTATACCTCAACACAATGGAATCGTTACAAAAGCAGTTACCTTGTAGCCTTCAAGTTCCACTTCGAATCTTGATAGTTCTTTCGCATACATGCCACCACATGCACACACTGTCGGTGCTAAAAGCTGACAAAAACGAAACAGAAGTAAAGAAAACACTAGACCTCCTGCCGTAACTCAGAAAACACCTAATTCACTTACTTCACTTAAAGATATACGAAAAGACAAAAGGGAAGCAAAATCTGGTTGTTGTTGTTGTGGTCTTCAGTCCTGAGACTGGTTTGATGCAGCTCTCCATGCTACTCTATCCTGTGCAAGGTTCTTCATCTCCCAGTACCTACTGCAGCCTACATCTTTCTGAATCTGTTTAGTGTATTCATCTCTTGGTCTCCCTCTTCGACTTTTACCCTCCATGCTGCCTTCCAAAACTAAATTGGTGATCTCTTGATGCCCCAGAATATACCCTACCAACCGATCCCTTCTTCTAGTCAAGTTGTGCCATAAATTTCTCTTCTCTCCAATTCTGTTCAATACCTCCTCATTGGTTATATGATCTACCCATCTATTCTTCAGCATTCTTCTGTAGTACCACATTTCGAAAGCTTCCATTCTCTTCTTGTCTAAACTATTTATCGTCCACGTTTCACGTCCATACATGGCTACACTCCATACAAATACTTTCAGAAACGACTTCCTGACACTTAAATGCATACTCGATGTTAACCAATTTCTCTTCTTCAGAAACGCTTTCCTTGCCATTGCCAGTCTACATTTTATATCCTCTCTACTTCGACAATCATCAGTTATGTTGCTCCCCAAATAGCATAATTCCTTTACTACTTTAAGCGTCTCATTTCCTAATCTAAAACCGAGCGAGGTGGCGCAGTGGTAGCACACTGGACTCGCATTCGGGAGGACGACGGTTCAATCCCGCGTCCGGCCATCCTGATTTAGGTTTTCCGTGATTTCCCTAAATCGCTCCAGGCAAATGCTGGGATGGTTCCTTTGAAAGGGCACGGCCGACTTCCTTCCCCATCCTTCCCTAGTCCGATGAGACCGATGACCTCGCAGTTTGGTCTCTTCCCCCTAAAAATCCAATCCAATCCTAATCTAATTCCCGCAGCATCACTTGATTTAGTTCGACTACATTCCATTATCCTCGTTTTCCCTTTGTTGATGTCCATCTTATATCTACCATTCAAGACACTGTCCATTCCGTTGAGCTGTTCCTCCAGGTCCTTTGCTGTCTCTGACAGAATTACAGTGTCATCGGCGAACCTCAAAGTTTTTATTTCTTCTCCATGGATTTTAATTCCAACTTCGAATTTTTCTTTTGTTTCCTTTATTGCTTGCTCAACATACAGATTGAATAACATCGGGGATAGGCCACAACCCTGTCTGACTCCCTTCCCAACCTCTGCTTCCCTTACATGTCCCTGGACTCTTATAACTGCCATCTGGTTTCTCTACAAATTGTAAATAGCCTTCGCTCCCTGTATTTTACCCCTGCCACCTTCAGAATTTGAAAGAGAGCATTCCAGTCAACGTTGTCAAAAGCTTTGTCTAAGTCTACAAATGCTAGAAACATAGGTTTGCCTTCCCTTAATCTATTTTGTAAGATACGTCGTAGGTTCGTTAGTGTCTCGCGTGTTCCAATATTTCCACGGAATCCAAACTGATCTTCCACGAGGTCGGCTTCTACCAGTTTTTCCATTCGTCTGTAAAGAATTCGTGTTAGTATTTTGCAGCCGTAGCTCATTAAACTGATAGTTCGATAATTTTCACATCTGTCAACACCTGCTTTCTTTGGGATTGGAATTATTACATTCTTTTTGAAGTCTGAGGGTATTACGCCTGTCTCACACATCTTGCTCACCAGATGGTAGAGTTTTGTTAGGACTGGCTCTCCCAAGGCTGTCAGTAGTTCTAATGGAATGTTGTCTACTCCAGGGGCCTTGTTTCGACTTAGGTCTTTCAGTGCTCTGTCAAACTCTTCACGCAGTATCATATCTCCTATTTCGTCTTCATCTACATTCTCTTCCATTTCTATAATATTGTCCTCAAGAACATCGTCCTTGTATAGACCCTCTATATACCCCTTCCACCTTTCTGCTTCCCATTCTTTGCTTAGAACTGGGTTTCCATCTGAACTCTTGATGTTCATGCAAGTGGTTTGCTTTTCTCAAAAGCTCTCCTTAATTTTCCCGTAGGCAGTATCTATCGTACCCCTAGTGATATGTGCCTCTAGATCCTTTTATTTGTACTCTAGTCATCCCTGCTTAGCAATTATGCACTTCCTGTCGATCTCATTTTTGAGACGTTTGTATTCCTTTTTGCCTGCTTCATTTACTGCATTTGTATATTTTTTCCTTTAATCGATTAAATATCTCTTCTGTTATCCAAGGATTTCTACTAGCCGTCGTATTTTTATCAACTTGATTCTCTGCTACCTTCACTATTTCGTCTCTCAAAGCTACCCATTCTTCTACTACTGTATTTCTTTCCCCCATTCTTGTCAATCACTCCCTAATGCTCTCCCCGAAGCACTCTACAACCTGTGGTTCTTTCAGTACATCCAGGTGCCATCTCCTTAAATTTCCGCCTTTTTGCAGTTTCTTCAGTTTTAATTCACAGTTCATAACTAATAGATTGTGGTCAGAGTCCACATCTGCCCCTGGAAATGTCTTACAATTTAAGACTTGGTTCCCGAACCTCTGTCTTACCTTTATATAATCTATCTGAAACCTTCAAGTATCTCCAGACTTCTTCCCTGTATACAACCTTCTTTCATGATTTTTGAACCAAGTGTTAGCTATGATTAAGTTATGCTCTGCGCAAAATTCTACCAGGCGGCTTCCTCTTTCATTTATTTCCCCCAATCCGTATTCACCTATTACGTTTCCTTCTCTCCCTTTTCCTACTATCGAACTCCAGTCATCCATAACTATTAAATTTTCGTCTTCCTTCACTGTCTGAATAATTTCTTTTATCTCATCATACATTTCTTCAACTTCTTCGTCATCTGCGGAGCTAGTTGGCATATAAACTTGTACTACTGTGGTAGGCGTGGGCTTAATATCTATCTTGGCCACAATAATGTGATCACTACGCTGTTTGTAGTGGCTTACCCGCATTCCTATTTTCCTATTCATTATTAAACCTACTCTTGCCTTACACCTAACTGATTTTGTATTTATAACCCTGTATTCACCTGACAAGGAGTCTTGTTCCTCCTGTCACCGAACTTCACTAATTCCCACTATATCTAACTTTAACTTATCCGTTTCCCTTTTTATATTTTCTAAACTACCTGCCCGATTAAGGTATCTGACATTCCACGCTCCGATCCGTAGAACGCCAGTACCAGCACAGCAAGGCCGTTTTGGTTAGTGTTACAAGGCCAGATCAGTCAATCATCCAGACTGTTGCCCCTGCAACTACTGAAAAGGCTGCTGCCCCTCTTCAGGAACCACACGGTGGTCTGGCCTCTCAACAGATAACCCCCCGTTGTGGTTGCACCTACGGCACGGCTATCTGTATCGCTGAGGCACGCAAGCCTCCCCACCAACGCCGAGGTCCATGGTTCATGGTATCTGTTAAAATATTTGACGGAAGAGTAAAAATCTTATAACTGCAAACAAATCCTACATTTGGGCTGAATAGAGCTACTGTAACATATACAGTATAACAGAAGATGAGCGCACAGTAGAATGAACAGCAACGCAACGCAACGCTGGACACAGTTGTGACCAAAAGAACGCCACTGACAAGGACAACGCCATAATAGATCACAAGACAACTGACGTCAATATGGCTCGTACACCAGTGAAGTAGAATAGCTCCGAAGAAGCCAGTTGTATCAGTTTCCGAGCGACTACAGTAAAACAGATAACTTGGAAAACTGGACTCTCAATCAGGATTACTAGCACTACAACACCTCACTATATTTTAATTTGCCTGAGTGTTCATTACAACATGTATAACAGTATTTAAGTGACATTGTGACACAGTCAACCTAAGGACATCACACATATCCATGTCCGAGGCAGGACTCGAACCTGTTACAGTAGCACGAACGCTGTTCCAGACTGAAGCGCCTTGAACCGCTCGGCCACAACGGCCGGCAGCACTTACATGAACCTGCGATCTTGTAATGTTAATCAGTTACATATTTTGTCTAGATAAGTATATTCCCCCAATTTCATTACTGTATATTAATTACTTTTTGCTGTTGAGACTTTTTCCGTCAGTGTGTATATTGTCCTTCTGTATGTTTGCTTTTCCATCTTTATTCTCAGAAGCTTGAACATACTGTCACATCCTTTGGAATGACAGAAGACTTGAAAGCATCCTGGAGGATTGGCCTCTCTCATTCTAAGACAGATATAAACTATCAACAGAGCTGAACACTGAAAATTGTACAGCAAATGATCATTTATGCGAGTGAAAATTTGACAGTTAACACTTCTGAGTGTCAAGTAATATAGTTATTTGTATTCATAAATGACTTATATCAGGAAATCATTTAAGTCTCTCTATGCCAATGTTTGTGTATAAGGCTCTTATTTGATATATAACCCACACTGAAATTTACGTTGGCTTAGTTCTTTGCTTTACTTTCCTGATTTTTAATGCCTGCTTGTTGTTGTTCATTTCAATTTTTTGAGCACATGATCTCAATAAAACATAGCACTCATTAAGAGTGCAGTTTCTTAGAATAAGTTAATGGTATCGGATTTCAGTTTCAATATAGTGTAAGACACAGAGTTCTCTTGGCTTGTCATCTTTCGCTTTTTATGGCCAACATGAACTGTTTTCAGCGAGAACTGGCCGATTAAGGAGATTACTGACAAGTGATCAGGTGCTAAGTGCTTTAACTTCTGGTTGCTCCGATTAAATTAGGTTATGGCACTAACTTCATTTCCGTATATTTTTCTGGGGTCTGTTTCACGGCTGCTCTGCACAGTAGAAGCACACCGGACATGGCAGGTTTCGCGTGCTGGGCGAGCTCCCGGAAGGGCGCTGGTCGTTGAAAATGAGCCCGAGTCGGGAGAAGGCATCCCAGGGATGATCTAACATGGCAGCCTGCAAGGGCCTGCAGGTCACTTTTGTGGCGCCCTGTGTGAGGACGATATGGCTTTCAGAGCCGGCTAAACGGCAAGGTCTGGCTCCGCATAAGTGACTTTACGGCAGGGTAAGCGCCTCCTCGCCAGGTTCTGGCGTTTTCCTTGCAGAGTACGAATGCGCTTATGTCCAACTGTGCGGCATCTTGCAGTGCGACTCCGTAACATCCACGTACACACGCCTGTTCAGTTGTTTCTTTTGTGTCGTCTCGTCCCTGTAGATCTATACCATAGGACGCTGGGAGAAGATGTTGTTTGATTGCCAGTATCCTCTTTCCTAACACCACTGCACTCATGTATTAACTACATTTTTTATTAACATAAACAGAGAGCTCTAGAAAGGCACACAGTTTTAATCTGCCAGGAAGTTACATAAACAGAGAGCAACTTGAGCTAGTTGTTGTGGTACAAGCTCTTCCGTAATAGAAGTACAAGTCCGCAGTGTACGCTACTCTGGTCGCTAGATACTGGCTGACTCTGAGCTAGGGGCGGAGCTAACTGCGACTGTCACAGTCGGCTGCGACATATGACTCCACTCGTTGACCCACTGGATGACTGACTGGGCCCTCTGAACCGTGGTGGTGATGTAAATACTGGTGCTCGAGATGCGTTGGTGACGCGTTTCTTGTGAGTTTGTCTTTGGCCTGACAGGCTTGCTTGCTCAGGCGTCTATTATCGCTCTTCTCGCAACTTCTTTGCCACCTACAGCGCTGGCACCAGCTTACGCCAGCACTGTTTTGTTGCATGTCCGGAAGCCTGTGGCTTCCTTCATGCACAAAAGCAAGTAACTCGATGGAGGACAGTCAATGACGCTTGGTGACATAAGAAGGCGCCGCTGTATTTGGCAATAAGCCTGTCAACTGGGAGAGTTGTGTTTTAGAGGGGTTGTTGTGCTGTGATTTGTACACATTAGACTGGCGTTAATAACCACTTCTGGCCATTATTGGTAGTCTTGCGACTTGACGTGATCGAAGTACTCGAAGTTTTCGGAACTTCTTTGCAGAGAGGAACTTTTCAGCGTGGGACTCTCATCCAGATTGTCAGAGAGGTAGGATGTGGAGTAAGGACAGGTGTCCTGGTCGACTTAGGAATGTTATTAATGTTTTGGTAACATGGGCAGAGTTCTGTGGATACCAATCCTGATGGCTCGTCGAAATAACTTATATTTCACACAGAGCAAAGTGACGTGCTGATAGCTGTCCGCACAAGCATCCACATCGGTGGTTGGTAATGTATTAGCAGCTCCGGCACAGTAGGCGTTTAGACAAGCTATCTTGATGCTTCCCCACAGCAGACCTTATCTGCTTGTGGACTCTTCTTTACTTACTTTGGTACTCAGTCACTGTTCTATAATAGTGGTACTTCAGACACTTAGGCATTATTGTCCTCCTCACAATAGATGATATGGCACTGTAATCACTTCTTAAGGTTTCACTTCAACATTGCTTATTGATTATTCTCAGATACTAGTTGTCCTTCTTTGTGCATTTAAATGCCAGAGGTTGTTATATCATTTGATTTCTCAGTTCTTAGTTAATAAATCTCGTGGTTATACTGTAACCCGCTGTCATTTCTGTAGAAAAGGAACCAGATTTTCTATCGTGTCGTCCATCATATTTTTGAAGCGATGTTGATCAGTGAATTCACTAGTTATGTAAAGGTGTCAACTACACAAGTGTTCCCTACGGACCAAACAGATTCCTTTTGTGTTACAGATTTGCACTGTGTAGCAGATACAGTGATAACTCTTGGGGGTGTTGTGTATCAGGGTAACAATTTGACACTGGTTTTTATAGGATCAGGCAGCTTAGAGTCACCTCGCCACCTTGGCTCCTTTCGCTGGAAACAGCTGTAACACAAGATTCTGGAGCTTAATAACAACGAAATGAGTTTTCATTAAACCTGGAATTAACCGTAACGTCTGGCATTTTGTGTTTACGCCATTATTCCGAGAATTCGTATTTAGTAATTATCTTTTGCTCATGTATGTGATAAAACAGTTAACTGAGAGAGTTATGCAGAAATTAAGCAGATCCCTACAGAAATCTGAGGACGGCTCTACAATTTAGACAGATATGAGCGTGCTTAATTAGTTACATGTGAGCAAGGAAACCGATTCTACGGTAATGAGGATTTTATCACGTAGTGTTCCAAGAAATGTTAGAAGCCTCTTCAGTGGAAATAGTACTGAAAAATAGACTAATAATAAACGGTTTTGAGCGCTAAGTGAGCCTAGGGGTACAGGTTTGTAATGGGGTCTTCAGCACTGCTCAGCTTTGTATAATCACGGACTATTAATTTCGTGCAACATCTAATGCTTTATATACGTTGCGACCACAAGAAAGGAACAGTGACAGTGTTAAGGCCAATATTGCTGATAGTATACATCATCAGCAGGCACCACAATAACTGGAGACGACAACATACTGTCAACAATAGCGTAACTGCTGCAAAGTGGTGCTACTATCTTTGAGTAGGGGAGCAATTCTGTGGACAAAATTGATCTTCACTTCCGACCTACACCCTTAGTTACATTCACCATTGACGTTTAATATCTTGAGTTGTGGCCTCAAATAGGAGTGACGTCAGTGCTTCCCAGTTGTAGTAATATCGAGTGATGGAATACTAATTAACGCCAGAGGTCGTAAGGTTATGCGCGACGTGTAACCCGACAGGTTATCACATACCTTCTATATTCTGATGACTGGCGCCGTTTCTATTACCACTTAAGTGAGCGATTTATTTTGTTATGTTTATGATAAAATACATTTAACGACGCGGTACTAAACGCTCATCCGACACAATGTAGGCAGTTGTGGAAACGCCTGAGTTATACCTCCACTCCTTGTTTTATCCCTCTACGAACTCTCACCTACCCTTACGATATCTTGTTAAGGAAACGAAGTAGCCATTTTCCTCCAGGGAGGGTATTTTTAGCAATTAAGGTAAAAGACAAGTTGAAACTATGTATCTGTGTCGGATCTGAAATTGTATCCCTTGTTTCCCGCTAGCAGTGCGTCACAGACATGTCACCAGAGCCAAGATATCACACAAACTCCAGGTTTCAATGTGTCACGAGCCCCTTCTCATGCCTTCCAAACAGCAGAGGCTATCTAAAGTATATCCTTGAAGAAGGATATAGTACGATGTTTCGGCTTTTTTGCAGACTCAGATTTGTTGATGAGAGTTTATTCTTTTCTCTGAGCAGAGTGTTTACTGTGATGACACGATGAGACAGCAGGTAGGTCACCGATGGCGAACGACAGCATTCCAGTTTCGAGTCCCAGGTCAAGCAGACTTCTTAAAACGAATCAAATACATTGCATCGAATAGATCTATGGGATGTAACCAGTGAAGATGCAGTGACTTGAAAAGATATCAGTGCAAACTTTTGAGGTACGTCAAAATTGTAATCTATTGGCGACGCATATTTGTGTCTAACATGGATTTGAATTCGGAGTTCTTAACCACTGAGTCTCTGAGGTTGTAGAACCCCTTTTCATACCTAGCGCTCCTTCATAAACTCGAAGAAGTAATGCTTTCTTTGCATTACTTTTGAAATTGTAATTGATTCTCCTCCTGGAATTTGTCTACATCTACATTTGCGTCTACATCTACACTTTGGAAGGAACCATACGGCACTTGACGTAGGGTACTTCTGGTGGCTCTTCAATATTCCCTGTTCCATTAAAGAATGGAACATGGGAAAAATTACTGTCCAAATGACTTTAATGTCTCTAGTTCTATTATCGTGATACACTGAAAAGCCGAAGAAAGTGGTACTCCTATCTAATATCGTGTAAGGCAGCCGCGGGTATGAAGAAGTGCCACAACACGAGGTGGTAAGGAGGGAATTGACACCACGAATTCGGCAGAGCTGTCAGGAAGACCGTAAGAGTACGAAGGGGTGAATATCTCTTGTGAACAGCACGTTGCAAGGCATCCCCCACATGTTCAATAATATCCATATCTGGAGACCTTGGTGGCCAGCGCAAGCGTTTAAGCTTAGAAGAGTGTTCCTGGAGTTACTCTCTAGCAATTCCGGACGCATGGGGCGTCGCATTGTGCTGCTGGAATTGACCAAGTCCATCGGAATGCAAAATTAACGTTGTGAGGGTACTGGTGTGTAGTATCTGTAAGTGATTGTTCTTTGGAGGGCGACAATGCCCAGTGGCACAGAGAGTCGCAAGTAGAGGCAGTTGTTGAGAGGCTGTGGAAGGTGTAGGCTGCATGAGCCAAAGGCGGTTGCGTAGCGAAGGATTTATCTCTATGTTTAATAGTAGTGGCACACAGTTTGAATAATAGTGCGTTTATGTTTGTGCAGTATGATAAAGGAAATAAATTAAATCTTACCAGTTCTTAATGCGTCTCCATCAGTTAGTACCACACCATTGCATTTAACAATGAATGAAGTCTCGATGTACACGGTCAACTACAACAAGACGATTGTGACATAATAATCATACAAACCCATACAATCTCCAAGGAGAAGGCACCTTATAATATGAATGGATGCAGGTGACCAGACAGGATGCTTACCAACTTGTCACCTCTCAGAGTCGTATCTAGACGTGTCAGGGATCCCACACCACTCCAATTGCACATGCCCCACACCATTACAGAGCTTCCACCAGCTTGAACAACCCCCTGCGGACATGCAGGGTCCATGCATTCATGAGATTGTCTCCATACACGTACAGCAGACGTCCATCCGATCGATACAATTTGAAACGAGACTCGTCCGACCAGGAAATATGTTTCCAGTCATCAACAGTCCAATGTCGGTGTTGACGGGCCCAGGCGAGGCGTAAAGCCTTGTGTCGTGCAGTCATCAGGGCCAAACGAGTGGGTCTTAGGCTCCGAAAGCCCATATCGATGATGTTTCGTTGAATAGTTCGTACACTGACAATTGTTAATGGCGCAGCACTGAAATCTGCAGCAATTTGCGGAATCGTTGCACGTCCGTTACGTTGAACGATTCTCTTCAGTCGTCGTTGGTGCCATTCTGGCAGGATCGTTTTCCGACCCCAGCGATGTCGGACAGTTGATGTTGTACCGGATTCCTGATAATCACGGTGTACACGTAAAATGGTCGTACGGGAAAATCCTTACTTCATCGCTACCTCGGAGATGCTGTGTCCCATGGCTTGTGTGCCGACTATAAGATCACGTTCAAACACACTTAAATCTTGATAAGCTGCCATTATAGAAGCAGTAACCGATCTAATAACTGCGCCAGACACTTTTGGCCTTATATAAACGTTGCCGATCGCCGCGCCATATTCTGCCTGATTGCAAATCTCTGTATTTAAATACGCATGCCTATATCAGTTTCTTTGGCACTCCAGTGTAATTTCGTGTGCCGGCCGAAGTGGCCGTGCGGTTAAAGGCGCTGCAGTCTGGAACCGCAAGACCGCTACGGTCGCAGGTTTGAATCCTGCCTCGGGCATGGATGTTTGTGATGTCCTTAGGTTAGTTAGGTTTAACTAGTTCTAAGTTCTAGGGGACTAATGACTTCGGCAGTTGAGTCCCATAGTGCTCAGAGCCATTTTTTTTTTTTTTTTTTGTGATTTCGTGTGAAGAATTTGGTGGGAAGTACGATGTTGCTTGACCGTTCTTGGATGGTAGTCTCCCTACATTTCAACAGCAAACCTCCCCTGATCCGCACCGCAACTCCTGTATCATCTGCCACTGGAATTTGTTGAGCATCTCAGTAACGCTTTTCTTCCGGGTAAACGATCCCGTGACGAAACACGCCACGCTTAGTTCCGTCTTCTCTATCCCTTGTCTTTATCCTACTTAGTGAAAGTGATGTGTCGTGTGGCTACGGCTTACCGTCGGATAGACCGGTCGCCTGGAGCAAGTCCTTCGAGTTGACACCACTTCGGCGACTTGCGCGTCGATGGGGATGAGATCATGATGATGAAGACAACACAACACCTAGTCCCTGTGTGGAGAAAATCTCCGACCCAGCCGGGAATCGAACCCCGGCCCCTTAGCAAGGCACTCAGTCGCGCTGACCAATCAGCTATTTTTTTCTGTTATCAAAGTGACTTGATACTATCATGAAACTTCAGTAGACTATAGTCAAATCATCATGTAATATAAGTTGCAAGTGGGAGAAAAAATTAATTATGATAACAAAACAATAATGAAAGGAGAAATGAAAATAAACGAGAACAGCCTAAAAACCACCACCAAGCTCTCATGATACGTATGAACAAATTTTTTTGAAGCTTTTTATAATTATTTATTTTTTTTAAGTTTATATACAATCTAAAAGCAGAAGGACCTCGAATCAGATTATATTCTAAATAGCAAACCTAGAAATATCCCAATATGTTTTCAAGGATTGTATACGCTCATGTGTATATATACTTCATCTACACACATTGTACAATGGAACTGGAGCGATACCGAGTCAAAACACTAATCAAAACGAGCAGGTAAACTAGGAGAGACAAACCGAAGTAAATCAGATTTGATACAGACATAACAAGGAAAACACGTATCATCAGAAAAATGAAATTAACTAACACCTTGCCGACGAAAAACAAGATTCAACATGTTGGCGAAGAGGTCTCGATATCAAGTCATTCGCAAGGATGTCCAATAGGCAGTGATCATGTGCTGCATGAAGTTCATGGAATCTTCCCCCTCGCCTTCAACAACATAATGAACGAAGTGTCCCAGTAACCACATAATGGTATGGATTTTCGACCGTGCAAAGAAGAATCTGATCACAATATGATGTCCGTAGTGCATAAAGTCTCAGAAGGTCGGGTAAGGAAGGCCAATTGCGTCCTAATCCAAGACCAATATGCCATATGAGCTCCACAAGTAAAGCGATGTCGTATCGTATCTGTAGATGTACTACGGCTACATAAATCCGTGTCGCTAAGCCCAATACAGAAAAGTTTCTCGTTTGTTGGAATACCAAGAAGACGCTACAAGCATCGGCAGTATCGGAAGAGCGATATTGCACCATAATGTCGCCCAGTTTGTTTGCGGCAATTTTCTTTTAGCGAGAATCGGGGAAGGGACTGCTTTCCAACGAGTGTGCAGTAATTTCATGGCGAGGACTGGTCTCCGTAAAATGTCAGCCCCCAAATAGCTCACTACAATATAGAAGTCACGAAGGTGTTTTAACTTATAATTTATGCGACCATCGTCAATAAGGGCTTCAAGATTAACTGGACGGACACAGAGAAATAAAGGAGACGTAAGTGTGTGTTTCTTGAGTTATCGTCAGAACAGTACCCCGCACATACAGCATCTGCACTTTCCTTCGTATGTCAGCCAGGCCCTACCTCTCAAAGGAACGAGGCTTCTTGATCACTTCATACCGTAAGCGAAAGATATGTCTTTTCCATAAGAAACGACCAGATAATTGCTGTAGTTTCCTCGCCATCATCGAGGGAAGCTGATAAACTTGGGCCAAGTAATAACCCTTTCGACAATTGAGTGGATTATTATATATTTTGTACGGAAATGAGTGTTAAACGTCGTAATTTTAACCAATTTCCTTTGTAAAACACATCGTTGCAATTGTGCTACTCACCCAAGCACATGGCTCCTTTGCTCTCTATTGTCACTACGAAAATATAATTGAGTGAGTTATAATAAGCGTGATGATAGACAATTTCCGTGTGAATTTTTGTAGGTTTTTCTTGCTTTCTTTGTGATCCAGGTCTTTGGTATTGTCCCCTTCAACCAATCACGTGTACCTTACTCTGGCTCCCGCTGCAGTAGGACCACATTAAAATGATTGCGTGTACTGTAATAAGTACAATAATATACCATTTCCGTGTCAAATCTTGTAACTATAACTAATTTCCTTTGTGAACTATTTGATTGCTGTTGTTATCCTCAGCCATGTATACGGACATTTACTGTGTCTCTAACTACGGAAGAGTTATATAACAATGCGTAAATGATTGCGTGTGTTATAACAAGCATAATGATACGCAACTAGCGTGTGAAGCCTCGCATTTTTTAATAACCTTCGTCTGAAAAAATAACTGCTAGGATATATCTTGCACAAGTACATCAATGGAGAGTTCATTTTCCTTTAGTAACCATCTTATGCATTTTCTTATGGTCGCTATAGAAATTAGATCTACAGATGTATACTTGGCTATAAACACTATGAGATCCCGCCATCATATCTTGTGTCCCAGAATCTGATGTATGCTTAAGTTCAGTAATTTAGTGTGCATCTACCTCTGGATTTTTGAGTAAATGAATGTTTCGCTTTGGATCCCATACACAACTACCGCTTCCTACCACCGAGCGGCATTGGGCAAGGTTACATAAATCAGTGTGTCTGTTTCAATTTAGCGTAAGTAATCTCTTTTATCGTAAATATTTCATGTGCATTCAATAATTAATTGAGAGAACTTAGCTAGATCTTTCTTAGAGTAACACAACATTCGAAATTAAATGTAACCAGTTTACATGTTAATTAACCCGAATCACTTCTTCCTCTATCATGTCCTCTCTGTAAGGAACAAAAAGCACTTTTTGTTGCTATATAATGTGTAGTACAAATGACAGAAGGAGCCGATTGCCTCGGTTAACGAGGAATAGAAAATCTCCCATGTTTATGACGCCCCTTTCGCGAAACTGTACGTGCCTGTAATTATTCACGCAGAACGACATCAACCGTTGCATAGTTAAACAATTTATTAATGATCATTCCACAATTTTTATTTGCCCAGGCTTTTGGTCTCTGGTCTAAAACATTTGTAGCGTGTGTCTACAGTGAATTTAGCGTAAGTAAACTCAACGTGAGTGACCTCAGATAAGGGATCTCATATGGTTCTAGCTTCAGATATAACAAATATCACAGGTTGAAGCGTGCAGTTTAATCTCAAGGTAGTTAGGGCAATATTTCAGCGTGCGCTGCTATTCGTATACGTTGCTGTCCCAGTGAAAACACTATTTGCAGGCCTCTGCCATCCGAATGATCCATACCTTCTCCAATGTCGTTGATTCATCAGTCTCCAAACCACCCCGCCTCTGTCACCAACGTGTAAACATGCAGAAGAAGCAGGATGTGCCCCCTCGGACGCCAAAATGTTGCAGTGCCTTGTAGCTGTGCAGGAATGGGAATGAAAGCTAAAGCAGTTCTGTATTAACATAGAGAACTTAAGAGAGCCTTCTGAGTACATCCTACTGTCTGGTGTGGTCTGATGTTTCCTTGTAATACCTTGGCATGGTAGGAGCAAGAAGGAAGACATGACACATGGACACTGAACGCCGCCCGAATTGTGACGTGGTGATCTGGCATCGCAGACACGGCGGTGCCCATGGGACTTCATATGTCTCTGCTGTGGCATGGCATGGGACAGCCAACAGTGTCATCTGTCATTGTGGAAGGTTGCGGTGCTGCCCCGAGTCCTACACTGAACCGTTGGCCGGCCAGTCGTGGTATGCAGATGGCAGGCTCTGGCGATGATGAGCAGCCCCAATATGGGCAGCACAGAGTGTTGAGTGCCGGGTCCTGGGCAGTGAAGCAGCGGTGCTTGGATCGCAGCCCAGTGGTAGCAGTGATGATTGTGACATAGCTGTGGCGAAGACCCCATAGCTGTGGCTGACATAGTCTGAGCATGTTATATGCTGCCCAGGTGGTCGCTTACAGTGGGCTGACTATGGATGGATTTAAATTCAATTGCTCAGTGCTGACTTTGCAGAACTGCGGTGTTTGGTGTCAGTCCAGAAAGCTCTGGAACAGTGTCAGTTATTGGCATCTCTCTGAGCTCTGCTGGAGGTATATCAAACGGCAGAAGCTACCAGACACCCTAGGTCAGTGAAATATGGAAGACGCAGTACTGAAGGAGGCACACGGCGTGAAGTGCTTCTGTTAGCAGAATGTTGACAGTGGCAGCTGGTATTCTAGATACAGCAAGTGCCTAAGACCATTTCAATGGAAACTGTGAGTCACTACAGCAGTCTGTGGTTCCGTTCCCCTGGGACAGCACTGTGTATACATCATGTGAAGAACGAAGTCAACATAAAAAGAAACAATGACGGAAAAGCATTATTGCAAGTTGTTACCTGCAAAGTGTGAACGCCGTCTTCGGAAAGTTGCTAGAGGAGAAGCCTTCTGACAGATCAATGACCTATTAATTCATTGGGGCGTCGTAGCTCTCCACACTTTATTTCATTTCAGGATTCTCTTTCATTTTCAAATTTCCACTGTTTGGAGTGTTTTTTGCTGTTTTGAAGGAACACCCACCCTTTGAGTGCCCGGTACGGAACAGCTTGCTTGTTCGGAAACACCAAATGCAGTATCAGCAGTGGCCAAGAGTGTGCAAATTAAAAGTGTGCGTATCAGTAACTCCTAGATTGTTTTAATCCTTCCGTCTCGTTACTGCATGTCATCTCTATGTCCACACAGTGCGTATAATTCACTCAACATTAACGCTATCCACGTGGACTTACATCATTATCTTAATTTTATTTATCTACGAGTATTTATATTGGGCAACAGAATTAAAGGATCGCTTTTCGGAACCCCGTAATCCATTTCGACGCGTAAGTTTGACATTTGGGTCAAAGGTGCCTACAAGCATCCTCTGTAAAGTTGCAAAAGCGCTGTTTCCCGAGACATCACCTTCTGGCTCGACTATGCTCCAACAGCGAGGTGTCGACACCTGCGAAAGAAACCTCTTCAAGTGGGATAATAGTGTTATAACTTTCAGCACAGCATTGCCAACCCCACTGTGGATGTGTCACATGATGGGGAGGTAGTTACAGCCCCTCTTACCTAGATTCACCCTTTTCTGACGTCTCTGCAATGGAGGTTGCAACTGCGACGCCCAGCGTTGACATCATGCGAATTTATTATGGGTGGGCGAGGAAAATATTTGAGACACACCACCGCTCAGGATTCAACCGAAAAAGCCTCTGGAGGATGCACGAAGGGCGTCAGTGAAACTACTCCTGTCTGTGGGATGTTGATTCACACACATTTGGCTGTCGAAAAAGACAGTTCACCGTGAGATGAGCAGACAGACGACGTTTTTGACACCCTTTGGGTCTGTTGACACCTCCTGTGCGATTCAGCCCTTTCTCGATGGACACACTGAACGTGATCTCTGCCTTTCCAGTGCAGTGCGACCGCAGGTTTTGCTCCGGTGAACAGGGTGGAATCACGAGGGACCGGTCAAAACCGTTCGACGAAATCTGAATGTGATCTAAAGCAGCAAAAGGTCCTTACGCTTTTTCAGCCCTCCTATTTTACAGCCTGCTGCGGCGTGATCATGGAAGAAAGCGACATTAGCACATCAGTGAAAGAAACGGCAAAGAATCACTCTAAGAACTCCTGCTAAGCAAAACCCTTGGTTGCATCGGCCCACATTTAACAAGAATTTCAAAAATGTACCTTTACATATTCAGCTTGGGACGCATGCAGCAAATAATTGAGGAAGTTTGTTGCAATTGCTACTGTGAGGTGAAAAGGTTGGCACGGGAGAGGAAATCGCTGCGAGGCGCGTCAAATATGTTCAGAAGACTGATGACTCAAAAACCTTTAAAGAGAAACTCTGCAGAGTAGTCCGAGGCCCCTGCAGGTAGGCAACTACTTGGCACATCGCCGAGGCCAGTTGCCAGCCTGCTAGCGCCATTCTGTCAGCCTGAAATGCACTGTATCTCAAGCCGGGGGAATGGATTATGAGCACTCTAATAGACCTCTTACTGAAATTTCACTGAGTTGCTGCTTGGCCATGTTCGCAAGGAGAAATAAGCTAATTTTCTTTTATTTTAATTTCTTCAACAGTTACTGCAAGAAACGTGACCAAGAACAAATGACATATCCCGAATGAGATTTTCACTCTGCAGCGGAGTGTGCGCTGATGTAAAACTTCCAGGCAGATTAAAACTGTCTGCTGGACCGAAACTCGAACTCGGGATCTTTGCCTTTCGCGGGAAAGTGCTCTACCAACTGAGCTACCCAAGCACGACTCACTGCCCGTCCTCAGACCTTTACTTCCGCCAGTACCTCGTCTCCTACCTTCCAAAATTTCACATCGGCGCACACTCCATTGCAGAGTGAAAATCTCATTCTGGAAACATCCCCTAGCCTGTGGCTAAGCCATGTCTCCGCAATATCCTTTCTTTCAGGTGTGCTAGCCCCGCAAGGTTCGCGGGAGAGCTTCTGTAAATTTTGGAAGGTAGGAGACGAGGTACTGGCGGAAGTACAGTGAGGACGAGGCGTGAGGAGTGCTTGGGTAGCTCAGTTGGCAGAGCACTTGCCTGCGAAAGGCAAAGGTCTCGAGTTCGACTCTCGGTCGAGCACACAGTTTTAAACTGTCAGGAAGTTTAACAAACGACATAGCTACACCTTATGTCAAACATCTACCATTTGATTATTTCGTCAAATTTCGAAAAACTGTGTACACTAAAGGACCTCTTACTGAAATTTCACTGAATTGCAACTTGGCCATGTTCGCAAGGAGCAATAAGCTAATTTTATTTTAATTTCTTCAACAGTTACTCCTTGTACAATAGCCTATAAATTAAGAAAACTGTTTGTTTCTTTTATTTCATGTATGATTCACTGACTGCAGGTCGTACGTCATGAACATACCTCATTTTGGACACAGCAAATTAACTCCTCGGGTGGGATTTAACCGTGACAGAACTTCTTAAAAGATCAGAAAATGTTGTCCAAGAGTAAATAAACAATGTGCAAAAGATTTACGTTGATTGCTTCATTATTTGTCCCCAAAAAATCGTGAAATTGCTAATTTTGTGGGCTGATTGAGGGGAATTGGCCCTTAATACGCTATGCCAAGGACAGTCCTGGGTTTCACAGCGCATAAGAGTGCACGAAAAACAGGCGAGATCGTGCTGAAAAGTAATGCCTCCTAATTGTTTATCCTATTCTTAATATCGAATGAGGTATTTCATCTCATGCATATTACTCGGTCCACTTTCCCGCTTCGCTAACACAAGTTGCAACACTCTGCCGCTAGAGAGCATCGAATTGTATTGTGAGACATGGCACTGTGTGACGGAACTGTGTCGGCGCTTGAGAAGCAGCGTGTTGTAATCGACTTTCGGATCCGGAGACTTCACCCACACGTGGAACACCCTCTCCTACACCATGACAATGCCATACTACACGCCATCGAAGCGAGAACCGCAACAATCCGACGCCATTGATTCACTGTCGACGATCATCTTCCATACAGTCCCAACTTGGCTCCATCTGATTTTCATTCGTTTCGAAAACTTAAACGATGCCTTCGAGGATTTCACTTTGATACTCCATGCTGTATCTTTTTTTTAATTTTGTTTGATGAGGCTTCCGTCAGGCTGTTTCTTGCCGGTTTCTGCCTGCAGTGTTACGTTTGTACTAAGTTTACCAGCGGTGCAAGCATAGGTGACGTTGTGGCTTCGTCATAAAGTCGAACTTTCGACACTGACGATATCAGCACATGGGTGACTTTTTGGGAAAAATATGTTCGTTGCCAGGGTGACAATGTTGAGAAATAAATATGTAGGTCTGAAGAATAAAAATGAAGATATTAATGATGTCTGTTTTATTTAAGAAGCTCTAAGAGTTTTTACATAAAGAATTCCGAGGGATTTCTTTTCAGCCCATCCTCGTAATAAACCACCAATAGGGTCTGCCAAGAAATATATATACCTTCTTCCTTTTTATCCAAAGGAGTTGTCACGAATAATGCTTAAGTGAAGATGTTAATTTGTGCAGTTCTTGGAGAACCTCGCTTTGGCCAGTGGGCTAGATGCTTCGGGAGTGGCACGGCTAGGCCGTTAAAAAAAACATCATTCGCACAATAATAATTTTATTGAAATAAATCAGCACTGCGTTCATAAGTAACAAAAACGTAAACATTTTCATGAAGATTTACAGTACAATTACAAATACCAGCAATCAACTGAAACTGGGGAGGACTCAAATCCTACATGAGTTCATCGTGAGGGACGCATCGTATGGTGCAGTGAGCGGTACTTTCAAAACACAGAAGGAGAATACATTTAACAAACGCTCACTAACCAGTTCACAAGTACGGGTGGCTCTTCAGAGTTACCCAGATGACACATTGGTTGGTTGGTTGGTTGGTTTGTTGGGGGAAGGAGACCAGACAGCGAGGTCATCGGTCTCATCAGATTAGGGAAGGATGGGGAAGGAAGTCGGCCGTGCCCTTTGAAAGGAACCATCCCGGCATTTGCCTGGAGCGAGTTAGGGAAATCACGGAAAACCTAAATCAGGATGGCCGGACGCGGGATTGAACCGTCGTCCTCCCGAATGCGAGTCCAGTGTCTAACCACTGCGCCACCTCGCTCGGTGACACATTGCATTGCCGGTATATAGATATACATTTCAAATAACTTTTTTAGTACAAAAAATAACATAAGCTCTGCAAATTAGAATAAATTAGAACAATAGTGCTTGTATGTATTGGCAGCAGCTATTAAGTCATTAATAACGAACCAACAACAAGAAGATCTGGTAAGCTTAGTACAACCGGTAGGTAGAAACTTTTAGGAAACAGCCTGACGGAAGCTTAACCAAACAGAATTAAGGAAAGATACAGTATGGAATAATACAAGTTCGACAATCCCAAAACAAAAATATAAAAATTGGACACATGCTCTGAGCAAAAGCAGACCAACTGTACTACTCAAATCTATTCTCCCCATCAGCTGTGGAAATTTAATGAAACGAGTTTAGATGCTAAATGGTTCAAATGGCTCTGAGCACTATGGGACTTAACATCTGTGGTCATCAGTCCCCTAGAACTTAGAACTAACTAAACCTAACTAACCTAAGGACATCACACACATCCATGCCCGAGGCAGGATTCGAACCTGCGACCGTAGCAGTCACGCGGTTCCGGACTGCGCGCCTAGAACCGCTAGACCACCGCGGCCGGCTTTAGATGCTAATTAACCCACTTCATTTCTTTCCCGATCATGTCCTCCCTCTATGCAACATATTTGTTACGATATAATCTGTAGGACAAATGACAGAAGGAGCTGACTGCCTCTATTAATAAGGGCTAGAAAAACTCCCGAGCTTATGACGCCACTTTAACCAGTCCTTACATGCCTGTAATTAATTATTCAAGCAGATCGACATCCACTTTACCCGCTGCGTAGATAAGCGATTTATTAATGATTATTTCACAGTTCTTATTTCGCCAACCCTTTGGTCTCTGGGCTAAAATCTTTGTAGGGTATGTGTGTAACGTGAATTTGGCGTATGTAAATGCAAACTGAGCGACTTCAAATGAGCGACCTCAGGCGGTTTGAGCTAAAAATATAATAAATATCAGAGATTTAAGCGTCCAGTTTAATCTAAAGGCAGTTAGAGTAACCTTCAGCGGGCGCTGCTATTCACATACCTAACTGTTCCAGTTGAAACAGTACTTACAAGCTTCTACCATTAGAAAGATGCATAGCTTGTCCGTTGCCGTTGATTCACCAAACCACCCCTTTGGGTGCCAAAATGTAGTAGTGCCTAGCAGCTGTGCAGAAACGGGAGTGAAACCTAAAAAACACCTAGCTGTGTTAATATAGACGACGTAGACGGACTTCCGAGTACGTCCTACTCTCTGCTGTGATCTGATGTTTCGTTCAATACATAATGTCCCACATTTTTTTCCTCAGAACATATTTATGGTTAGGAGTCAGAATTTGGTGACAATATACACCAACACGTCTTGTCGATGTCCTATTATTCTACGTAGTCTTCATCACGTTCTATAGCCGTACGCCAACGTTGTGGAAGAGCATGTATTCCCCGCTGGTAAAAGCTCTTGTCCTGTAGGCGTAGCAATGTTTTCACTGCATGACTGACACTCTCGTCATTTTCAAAGTGTGTTCCCCGTAGAGAATCTTTAAGTTCCAACAATTCAAATGAAACGGCCTTTCTTTGAATACTTTAGTCCGCTGTGAGCGTTCGTGGAACCAATCGTGAGCACCTCTTTGAATATCCGAGAGTCTTGACCATTGCAGACACACTTCCAATGTTGACCGACAGCTGTAGAGCCAATTGTCGAGGTGTGATGCGCCGGTCAGCACGAATGATGGCATCTGCACGATTCGGCATGTCTGAAGCAGTGGCTGTGACAGGGCGTCCCGAGCGTGGCTGATCATGGTGCTCTGTCTCTGCATTTCCTTAGGCTGTAACTTTCTTTACCCGTCGCCCAACTGCAACATTGCCATAGACTGCACACCAACGTTTATGGATTTTCACCACTGTTTCTTTTTCTGCACACAAGAATTCAATGACAGTATTCTGCTTTCGTCAGTCGTATGTAGACGCCATTTTGACGCAGTACTACGGTTCCGCCATCTGCCAGAACGGTTCGAAACTTCACCGGCGAACAGAACAAACGTCAAATGTGAAACACCAACAAGGACCTTTGTCTATGTATATTAATGTCTTTTTTTTAAAAAAAATGTGGGGCGTTTCTTACTGAACGGCCCTCGTAGTAACCCGGCATGAGAGATTCAGGAAGGAAAACACAGGATATGAACAAGCTATTGACGAATTTAGACTTAGGGCAAAAACAATTTATTTCTCGATCGCGTAGTCTCCCCAGCCACCCTGGCATCAAACTAACGTCGAATTTAAATCTAAGGCAAAAGCGTTTCATTCTGAACCACAATAGCAAGAACGAATTAACGAATGGAAGCCATTTAACTGAAACTATAAGTAATCAATTCGCCTCAGGGTTGTCGGAACCAACGAAATTAAACGAGCGTTTGGCGTCATTGGCCGGGAGGCCCATTGCGGGGCACGTCCGGCCGCACAACACCCAGTCTCTGAGCGGAGAAAATCCCCGATCCAGCCGGGAATCGAACCCGGGCCTGTAGGACGGCAATCCATCACGCTGACCACTCAGCTATCGGGGCGGACGTCGGAACCAATAAAAACATCAAGTAAAAAATAAATAAAAATATAAACAGCTCAACAGGGAGTGGTCGAGCAAAATGCACTGAACAGACTGGACTGTATGTTAAAGTCGGCTCGGTGGAGCAAGTGCACAACTACAAGCTATAATCTGGAAAATGATCACGAAGTTTAAGGGCTTTTGATTGAAATGGGGCAACTGGTCTTCCTCTGGCCGCTCCCTGTTGTACGGTTGCCCACTCCGCATCCTGTCCGCATGCTCACATAGGCTACGACGTATCGTACTGGCGGTCATGTGCTACTCTGAAGGCGTCCTCCCAGCTCACATGCACGGGGTGGAATCGGTTCTCTTGTTGCCAGCTGGAACCTTCCTTCTTGACCACCAGAGAGACTCCTACGCGAGAGCCTAGTACGCCTTTAAGAACGCTCAGAAGCTGCCATGCACACACTCTCCCTCACCACATTCGAAATTGTTGCTGGGTAACAGAAAAAGAGCATAACTCTGTGCAGTGTCGATATGAACTGACAATGCCTGAGCATCATTGTGCTTGCTGCGCAATTCACGGTTTGTGTTACATGTGTTACATGAAGGTTCTGTTGTAACTTTTCTGTAATACCATAAACATAATTTTCTGACTCTACTGCTATATTCGACTTGCATTTTACCATACTTTTAACTGCTTTTTCCAGTTTCGTATTTTACTGCATTCAACACTACTTTGCTTTGTTTTCTTCCTTATCTGTCAATTTTTTGTGGATATTTAGCTTTGTTACTTAAAAGGCTACTAGCTCAAAATGTTTAACTACACTGGTTGTGATGAAATCATCTCTAGATTTAAGGGGATACGGAATCACCTATCCCCGCAATGTTAATATATGCCTACTATAGGGAACATTTTCTCACAAACTACTGGAGACAGAGAGGTAAAAATTTTACTGTATGTGCATTCATGTGTTACAACAATACTGAAACAACAGTTTATTGTCAAAGTATTTTCTTACAGAGATATTGTACATTTATTTTTAAGTAAATTTTTTCCATCGCTTTTTACTAGACTATCACCCCTAAGTCTTTTGTAAATCAAGTAATTAAAAAATCGTTGTTTCAGTATGTAATAGGGACCTATGTCACTACGTCATAAAAATTTCAGACTTCTAGGTTGACCAGTACCTGAGATAATGTTCCTAGATGAAGTAAAAAGTAAACTTACGGGAAACGGAGAAAGAAGATTAAAACATTCCTGATCCGTAGCTAATACCCCCTTCACAGTCTTCATAATCATCTTCAAGTCTTCTTTTGGCACCCCTCTGCACCTGTCTTGCTTTTTTCACTAATGTCTTGATTATATTATCAGCATGCCTTAGTCTGTGCTGATCTAAAAAGAACATAGCACGTACCGTACGGGAACCAACACACATACCCAACTTTTGAAGGACCTGGCATTTAGTTATATTTCCAAGATTGAAGGTTGCCACAGCATCATACACACCAAAATGTAGTGTATTAATTCCGACAAACACTGTTTTTGGGAGACGATGCCATATCACACTATTCAAGCAATCGTTGGGGTTCTGCGTTTTTCCGTGAAGACATTTCATCAGAAGACTTCTGTCAGCCAGATCTCTGAAAATGGGCTTTATTTCTGCCATGATGGCTGATGGTAGACTGTGGTGGTGAATGTATTTCTCTCCTGTTGTTAGTCCCCTATTGTATTTACACCAGCTGTTTTCACCTTTGGGGCACAAACCATGTTGTGGATGCTCATCCGTGGATGCGGTGTGGAAATATAAAGCCCATATAGCTCTCCTCATTTCTTCAAGATTGCCTGTATTTTGCCTGATTGCAAGGCCATAGCAGTTCTGAATGTGGTCTATTATGGAATCAGTCAATCTTCCTCTGCCATCCAAGGTTTTCCCATCATCTAGTTTTTTCCCTTTCATAACTGATTTTAACCTTCTCAGCCTGGCAACCATTCTCTTCTGCACATGTCCTATACATTCAAGTTTGCTTATATTTACACTGTTCCCATATGGTTTGCTTTCCAAAACTTCTTTGAATGCTTTAGAGTCACCATCTCCCAGATATTTGACATAGCGAACATTATACCACTGTGAAGAGCGATGAAAAATTTTCTTCACCCCAGCAACCTCCATGCCACCACTACTACCATAATAATTAGCAATACAGTCATCACTGTGTTCATTTTTCAGCCTGCCTGTGCACCTACAGTATTTAGACATTATTGCAACATCAATAACCTTGCCAGTATCAACACTAGTTGCTGTTACAACACCATTGTTGGAGGTGTGGCCCCTTTTCTGCCACGTGCCATCAAACGCCACTGTGAGGTCACGACTGCCGTCATTTTCTTCCACTGCTTCTTCCACAGCAACCTGCATTGACTTCTGTGCTACATCTTCAACTGCAGATCCTAGTACATAATTGTAAGCTTCAAACTTTGAAGGTGCACTTGGAAGATTTAGAACACCACATAGCATATCACCAGCTGCTTTGCCCTTACCAATTGCTCGCAATCCATAAACTAACCTAATATTTACACTATAAAGTTCAGTTTTCTTGTATCCATTATTTACAGTTACTGAAACCGAACTTGGAAACTTACAGCTGTATTTACAAACACTGCATATTAAATTAAACTGGGCAGCCAGGCCAACATGGGATTCTACTTTCAGAGAAACGTTTCCATGACATTTTTTGCAGCACAAACTGTTTTCAAGAGCTTCACACAATATATTCGTATCAATGAGTTCAAAAACTTCATTCCCTCTATCAAGTAAATTATATTTCTCTTCCAAATCTCTTAGTTTTTTATGAGAAGCACTGTTTTCATTTGGTGTAAGTTCGTTCGGCAAATCAGTAATAAGTGGATTCACATTTTCCAACAGTGATGATGATGAACTGCTTTGCTTTGCTAATGAATCATTATTTCTTTTCTTTTGCCAGTTCACACGCTTTTTAAATACTTTTGCTTTAGCTCTAGGCATTTTCACTGCGAAAAATGAAGCACTAAATACGAAATAACTCAACAACAACTACTTTCTTATATCACACTGTTTACAAAACAGTCCCGCCACAAAGTCAAAGAGTAACTTGAGGAAACCAGAGAGAAACATTTTCGGGCAACTAGTGTATAAATAGTCGCTGGAAACCGGGATATTGGAATTCATGTCACTTTAAAGGTACTGCCAAAAAGTTCATGGTCAGCCACGAGAGACGTGTATAACTAAAGCGCAATACCCGATCTCACAAATATATAAAAATAAAATAGTTATAATTGTAGTAGAGCTATGTATGATACGTCATTTTAAAGAGGAAACATGGCAGAATATAATACGCCAATAAAAAAAAATTCGATTTTTTAACCCAAAATCCGATTCCGTATCCCCTTAAAATGTCTTATGTAGATATACCGTCCCCACCCTTTAAGATGGTTTCAGAGCAGTAACTAGGACGGTCAGCTGACGATAGTACTATATACTGTATTTCACCAGTGTTCTCTACAATTCATATCGAAGTACTGTTCAAGGACTTCAACACAACTTCCAGGTCGTATACTTAGGTTTTAGTAGGCTGCATGTTTTCTTGAAAAACTGATAACCCTTAGGTAATTTCTGTGGTATTTGTCCTTATGATTTCCTTTACTCTCTGATAACAGGTGAGTGTGCACTCTGGTGTGGTATATTTACCTTCCGTTGTAACGCTTTGATGCATAACCGCCTAAAGCTGCACAGTTGTTTCATTACTCAGCCACTAGCTACTACAGTATGTCATCAACACATACAATCAAACCTCATCCGGAAGCTTCCCCTCCAGAATTATACTAGACAGCGCGGAGCGGCGAGTTAATAATAATAATAATAATAATAATAATAATAATAATAATAATAATTCAGTATTAGAATATTGGAATATTTCCTTCGCCGCCTTTTACGAGAGTCTGGAAACTATTTCTGTGGTCAGCCAGAAAGCGACGGGCAACATACCGACCATAGTTCCCAGTCTGCATCCCAGTCTGCAAGTCCACATTCTTGTCCAGTCCACTGAAAGAAATGTTTATATTCTCTATTTGCTCATCAGGATCACGACTATGATTATAAATGAAGATTTTGAATTCTGATTCACACACGCGACATTATAATATTCATTATGTTAATACTGACAATAAATCTCTCTATCCTAAACAGCACTACGAGCAGATCAAAAGCGACCTCTATGATAAGTTCCTGTTTAATTGTCTTTCGCCCTGACTTCTGATAATCAAAATAACATTATTGGCGGTACACTAATAGTTACTTCTGCGAAATCTATGCGATCCAGGACTCCTCGCGAGTTCACTTTCTATTATTACTGAAAATATATGTTTAGTAACAGCCTTTCCGTGTCGTCATCAGGGGCAGCGCGCACTACGGCGTTTGGCTGACGTGGATCATAGACTTGTCGCTCGGGCTGTACTCATACATGTGGCGCAGCGGACGGCCAAGGGATCACCTGCTGTCATCCGCCCTATGCGCACGGTACCAGCCTCTAAACGGCCGCTTTCTCGCACACACAATATTTTATAACACTGTTGAGTATAAATTTAGAATCTTCGTAATTGTTGTATTTATGCAGTTAAGTTGGTTAAAATCATAGAAAAAGTTTAGCTATCCTGCATTTAAACTTTGCCGTCTAGAATTTTCAGAACAGAACTTATAGTAGAACCTGACCTGTGAACTACAACTTTAAGAGACCATGTATTCGATATTACATCCAGGCCATGAAACTTATTATAGCTCTATTATTTAATAGGTATCATTACGAGCTGAAACCAAAACTTTCTAGCATTGATATCACAGTAACTTTATCTATTACAAATAAAGATGTTTTAGTTCCAAATTTAGTTTTCTGGAAATTACTGGAAAACTATTAGTGATAGATCAATGGCGTTACATAATTAAAGTTTTTATGTTGAACTCAAGAGTTACGCAAATTTTCACATTTCTCTGTCTAATATCTAGGGTTTTCAATATTTCTTAAAAACGCTGATTCTGACCGAGATATTTCTTTAATCACGTTGAGACTTGTACAAGAAAATTTTGACATATATCTGCACATTATGACCAATTTTTGGCTTTCTAGCTTTATTATATAGCGCCACCTATATTTTTCTTAAAACGATGTATTTAGGGAAAATTATTGACTTGATCATTGTGAGATTTAATAGTTTACAAATTAATATACTGATGCTCATGCTAACAAAGTGTGGAAAAGCAATTTTAACTTTTAATTCCGTTATTAAATTATGGTGCAATACTAGTGAGCTACGCACTGCCGCGTTATGGTGACGTGGTGCAACTAGCAGCGGACAGGGTTAAGTCCCGGAACACTCACTCGCCTCAATGATACAGCGTTTGTTTCGTCACAACAGTACCACCTTAAGAAACAAGATTTTGTTATATCTGTTGATATATCGATAGCTGACAATTCTATATCAAATTATAACTATGAAAGCACTGTGAGAATAGTTAAGGAGCTGGCCATCGACACCTTTAAAAAGAACCGTTAAAACATCAGCTGGTGTGAGGCTGATGATGAGGCAATGCATGTAATTTCTAAACCTATCGAGTCTAATTAAATTTCACTCCCAATTTAATAGCTGTTTTCTCTACTAAAATGTCAAATATGGCAGCAATGGCGTGTCGGAAAACAAAGGATAACAGGATGCATTGAAGAATCATTTAGAAAAACTTCAGAACTGTACAAAATAGTTTTCATATAATACAAGGTATCATTATTTATTGAGAAATGCTGCAAAAAAATCTAAAATCCTTCACGTAATTTTGGAGGTAATTTACTCTGAAAGTTGATTCACTTGAGATCTAAGTGGAAGGAACAATATTTTCGGCATTAGGCTCAGAAATGGCTTCGATAAGAATGAACTTCGTTTCGTTTTGATGGTACAACTGGGCATTACCACAAGTCAAGTTTTGACTATTTCTGCAGAAAAATTATCCTTATATGCGTTCTAAAACTGTTTGCACTCTGTAAATTTACTCCAAGAAGAGAACTTTCAGTAACGCTCCGCATGTTCGGAATTAAATGTACGCTATTCCTGAGTGTGAATCAGTATCTGAAGCTCTATGTCATCTCACTCGATTCGTCTACTGCTGAGATGTGCCGGTTCTCTGGAACCCTTAAGTGTTTAGGAAGCAAAGGGCCTAAGACAGATTCTGTTTAGTTCGACATTTAAATGCCTAACGTTTGTTTTGGTAACCGAATACCTGAGTATGGGATCCAGTTTTTCGATAGGTACCATCTAACATGTGATTTAGCAATAATCATATTTTGTAGCGCCAAGTTTAATTTTCTACTAATTATGTAACAGTTATCATTTCGCTTATCATTGTAACGGAGAAAAAGTAGACAGTTTTAATTTCACGCTGGGGAGGCTTCTTGTAGGTTTGAGTTGAACTTCCTCTTTCAGTTACAATATTTACTTTCAATCTCAAAGAATATCTATTCTGCTAAACAGAAGTGACTGTACATGTTTGTCGAAGGAGAGTTGTAACATGAATTTATGATGCATTAAATGTAGAATGTACAGTTATACGACAGGATTCTTAATTCCAGCGGATGGAGACTTCGTAAGGCCTGAGGAATACAGTTTTGTCAAATGCCAAGGTATTCAGACTACTGATGAAGGCGTTAATGGTGACTCGCAGGGAAACTACTGCGTCCAGAATGTTTTTCCACTCGATGTTTGGAACACGCAGGGCATCACTGGGACGAACATGAAATTTATGGCAACTCAAGGTGCTTGAATGGGACGAACTTGAAATGCACGACAACCCGAAGATTGGCAAAAGTACAAAGTGACTGAGCAAGGTCATGTATTTTATTCAACAACTTATTACAAATGAGAGCACAGTGGGTGCTTGTGGCAATCACATTTTGTGATATTAATTTAGTTCAGGAAAACTCATTTTACTAAAATCATGCATTCACCGACCGACTGCCGTCATTTTGTGCCTTCAGTAGAGAATAGGGAGCAATAGCTCGTAATAATATTTCTTGTCGTGAAAATGATTAAAAATAGTCACACGATAATAAAATTATTCATATCTTATAGCATTAGCAGAACACACTCCGGTGATACAAGAAGAAGAAAAATGGTTACCATAAATATCTCTAAAATAACTGAAGGTTTAGTGGAATGTTAACGTGCTTTTGTGTGAAGAAACGAGGAGAACCGCCAGGACATATAAAGTAATCTGTAAGTACGTTTTAAAATTATTTTAGGGTGAAGGTGTTCACTGTTTTAAATCTATAAACCAATACGTTCCTTAACATGGTGAGACTTTATAGTCAATGCCCGGCTTAATGAAAATTCGCTTTATCATGATTAAGTTCTGTCGTCTCATATAACACAGGGCTTAAAGACAAATGAAATCAGTTATCTTTACCACTTATAGGAAAATGTGTGTGATAAAGGAACCAAGTTTAATGAATCATTTTTTGACGATGTGACGTGTACTACTCATAGTGAAATGTAAATTCATTACATGTGTTGAGGTGTGGTAAATTCGTTTTCATAATAAATTACTGCAGTATGAATAAAAAAAATGATGGCACTTACCTTCATAAATACTGATTAGTGGCAGGCTCTGGTGGTCATCCCTAATATGTCGGCTCGGAGGCTGGTGTGGTCTGAAATCCACTTGTAAAATTTGACAGAAGTTCCTTGCCTTATTTCCTCGTTTTCTTTTCAAATTTATTTGTTCGTAATTTATGATTAAACATAAGCATTACTTGTTACTCATGCTCTGATTTTGAACATGAAAACGATTTCAATTTTCTTAGTTGTAATGTCTTTGTTTATGTTCATCTATTAGGATCTTTTGAACTTACATTTTTATCCATTACAAATTGCGCATGGAATGTCGCATTTTACAAAATCTTCCTTTTTGAATACCACCCTGAACATGGAGAAAGAGATACACTGTGTTTGCAGAATCAAATCACGGTGATCTAATTCAGTATCTCTCGATTTTCCGTAGCTTACAGATAATTCGTGGAGATCAGAACGCAGTTTAACGGCAAGAGCTCTGTTCTGAGGGACTGTATTATGTCTATGGGATTGTGTGGTACTTCTACATTTCTTTCTACTATAGGCAAATATTTCATTTCAGTATGCCCTATCCATTTAACGTCGTCGAAGATCTTTGGACTGTTCCTACTATTTTCCGTATCCTTCTTTCCACAGTCGAAATATTTCTCCATGTCTAAGGATGCAGTCGTAGTATTCTGTATTTTCTCTATGGTTCTACTAGGCTCTGGGTAACAACGTGTTTTTTTGAGACATTAATCTTCTACATCTACAGGATGCTCTGCAAATAACGCTTAAGTGTCTGGCAGAGGGTTCATCGAACCACCTTCACAAATCTGTATTATTACAATCCCGTATAGGGCGCGGAAAAAACGAACACCTACATCTTTCCGTACGAGCTCTGATGTCCCTTACTGTCTCATGGTGATTGTTTCTCCCTATGTAGGTCGGCGTCAACAAAATATTTTTGCATTCGGAGAAGAAAGTTGGTGATTGGATTTTCGTGAGAAGATACCTCCGCAACGAGAAACGCCTTTATTTTAATTATAGCCATCCCAAAACAATGAATAGTTTCAGTGACACTCTCTCTCCTTTTTCGCGATAATGCAAAACGTACTGCCCTTCTTTAAACTTGTTAGATGTGCTCCATCAATCCTATCTGGAAAGGATCCCAAACCTCGCAGCAGTATTCGAAAAAAGGACGGACAAGCGTAGTATAGGCAGTCTCCCTAGTGGATCTGTTACATTTTCTAAGGGTCCTGCCAATAAAACACAGTCTTTGGCTAGCCTTCCCCACAACATTTTCTCTGCGTTACATCTAATTTAAGTTGTTTATAACTGTAATTCCTAGGTATTTAGTTGAATTTACGGCATTTAGATTTGACTAATGTATCGTGTAAAAGAAGTGTAACGGATTCCTTTTAGCACTCTTGTGAATGACATCATCCTTTTAGTTATTTAGGGTCATTTGCCAACTTTCGCACCAATCAGATACCTTTTCTAAATCGTTTTGCAATTTGTTTTGATCTTCTGATGATTTTATTAGTCGACAAACGACATTGTCATCTGAAAACAACCTAAAACGGCTACTCAGATTGTCTCCCAAATCATTTATATAGATAAGGAAAAGCAAAGGGCCTATAACACTACCTCGGGGAACGCCAGAAATTACTTCTGTTTTACTCGATGACTTTCCGTCAGTTACTACGAACTGTGGCCTCTCTGACAGGAAGTCACATATCTAGTCACATAACTGAGACGATATTCCATGAGCACAAGATTTCACTACAACCCGCTTGTGTGGTACAGTGTCAAAAGCCTTCTGGAAAACCAGAAATACGGAATAAATTTGAAATCCCTTGTCAATAACTCTCAGCACGTCATGTGAGTGAAGAGCTAGTTATGCTTCACAAGAACGGTATTTTCTAAATCCGTGTTGACTGTATGTCAAGAGACCGTTTTCTTCGAAGTAATTCATAGTTTTCGAACACAAGATATGCTCCAAAATCCTGCTGCATATCGAGGTTAACGACATGGGCCTGTAGTTTAGTGGATTACGCCTACTCTCTTTTCTCAAATCTGACTGTCTAGCGAGGCGGTACAGTGGTTAGCGCACTAGACTCGCATTCTTGAAGACGACTGTTCAAATCTGCGTCAGGCGATTCCGATTAGGGTTTTCTGTAATTTCCCTAAATCGGTCGAGGTAAACGCGGCTTCCTTTTAGAGAGCACGGTCGAATTCCTTCTCATCCTTAAAACAACCTTGATGTCGACGAGACGTTACTCTTATTTCCTTTTTATATTAAAGTGGTCTCTGATCGTATCATTTCAGGTTTGCTACCTTTTCCTTCACAACATACTACTGGGCAACATACAGCGACTTAGTTGATCATATTTCACATCTACATTGACGGAGATCCTTTAACATCATGATGATAATGCTTTTCAAATGTAAACGCTTTTTAAATAGATTTCGGCCACCCAGTTTATTTTTTCCGCATCACTTCATTACAGCGTGTTAGAAAAGTCACTACTGCGAAGATGCTGCCTTGAGAAAGAACTCCGATTGTGGAAAATAGTGCTAATGATTTGTTGCCGTTACTTAATATTATCATACCTACTAAACGATACAGGAGAGTTTCTTTCGTTAATATTGGCTGTTATTTCAAAAACTTCTAATAAGTTCTTAAAATATGAATTCAAATACAGAATAAACACATTATTGCCTATAGTTGCCAACTGGTACATTTCGATTACGAGGAACAAGAGGTTCCTCCATTTCTTTAGTCATGTACTACGGCGTTCCATGTTCACGTAAGCGACGCAATAATGAAATTTTTCATCAGAAACAAAACTGATTTTCGACACAATAGTATAAGCAGTGAAACGGGGCAGTTCTTGAAGAACATAAAGTTACTGTTTCATAAAGTTTCGGCAGCAGCAAGATTTCTCGGAACACTCCCAAACACGCCAGACACAGTCAAATTGTCCTTTAGAAAGGTCATCGCTCGTTCGGGGATTTTTGTTATGATATTGTATCGAACTTCAAAGTGGGAATCGGATCACAAACAAATCGCTGTGTCCCGAGAAAATAAAAGAAAAAAAAAATAACGAATGAAATAAAAAGTCAGCGCTCACTTTCATTTTGCTATCGCAGAGGGTACTGACAGTTGCTTTGAACTAGAAGAGCAGACAATTACCTGCTAACGTTTCCGTGGCACACTGAATCAGAATGATTCTCGTGGAGCACAGTGGCCGGGGGGCGTTGGAGTGGTGGAGAAGGGGGACACAGTTTTACTCTATACTACGACCGTGCACCTCTCTCTATGATGATCTTCGTGCTCTCTGTTCTGAGACTCTAAATGATTAAAATACCTTTCAGCACCAGAAGAGATATATTCACCATGAAATATTCCTGTTATTATGTAGGCAGAGGCTTACAATTTCTTACTACACTTGATGCTACGTAATTCTGGATAGTGCATATTCCAA
This sequence comes from Schistocerca serialis cubense, assembly GCF_023864345.2. NCBI lineage: Eukaryota > Metazoa > Arthropoda > Insecta > Orthoptera > Acrididae > Schistocerca > Schistocerca serialis. Next base: position 584,386,948 of record NC_064643.1, read on the forward strand.
TTTATTAAACTCGATATCGTTTGAAAGAGAAAAGAACAACAAAAACATTTCTTATTCTGTTATTGTTTAAGTTCATTCTGCATTTTGGTCTTCATTCTGAATTGTAATGCCCCGCAAAAATTTTCTGTTTTACCTTGCTTGTTTCTCAAAAGAAAAATTGTTTCAGCATTGTATATTTATTATTTTATTTCTCATTATGTTCACTTCTCAGACTGCCATCAATTGGACTGCAGCTAAAACCTCTACATCCTGATAACGTCTCTGCATATCTCGTGCTTATCGTGCTGACTGCAACAAATGATATACATTTTAATTCTGATTCTTATCATTTTATATGTACTTCTTGTAACATTATTTTCACGTGAAAGAAAATGTGATTTTACTTGACGAAAGTCTTCTTATTGATGCCCGGAATCATAAGTTTAGTTTCTACAAAAGTATTTCGACTAATACCATTATCACGGCGGATCCGCTTCTTTCGAAATTTAAATATTTCTTAATACCGACCACATACTAAAGTTGATAATTTCGTATTGCAGACTATGGGAAATATTTCCAGTTTACTGACGAACGCCAAATCTTACAATATTTCCTTCCTAAATTTGTAATTCATACAATTTCTGAAATAAAAGTGTTTAATAAAACATTCTATTTTAATGCAAAAAAGTCGTAACAGGTGTTTTTACATCACCAACAATTGTATCGTATTTTCATAATGAGTTTTATAAAATGTAACACAATTTCTTTTACAAAACAGAAACACGCAGTTTTTCATCAAATAATTCTTAAAAGTTCGTAATTGATTCGTAATAATATAACATCCGACATGAATCAAGCTTAGTTCAGAATATGGAATAACAATCAGAAACGATGCACATTACAATTGCAGTAACTGACTATCAATCCGCAATTAAAGTATCTTTGAGAGAAGCATCTTGTTATTATGAGGTAGTAGTATACTATAAAATTGTATTATCAACCACTTCATTAATAAGTCACTTAGGACAATTAAATTAAATGCTGCAATGTGATAAATCACTGGAACGGCAGACATTGGTCACAGTATTGTTTGGAGATGTGTCAAGGGGAGTTCAGGTTATTCAAACTCAACGAGGAAGGGTTCGATATTAAAGGCATTTCTCACTTGCAAATGAAGTTGAATTTTAGACAAAATTTTACTGGACCATTGTAAATGAGGAACCGAAATGAAAGGAGTAGGTCGAGAACGGAACGTGTCCTTATGAGTTAATTCTAGCAACACATCGTGTATACGACATTTGGTCAGAAGATGAGGTTCGTCTGGACAAATATCGTACATAAGACGTTTTTTACTGGCGACATGAACAGCTATAACCTGATTCAAAAGCATCCGAGATGAAAATTTCGAAGCCAAGCCGGATTTGGGACAGCATGATTTGAAATTTCATTTACACGAGCCCCCTCTAATTCTGTCTTGTGGCCACTGATTGCGCAAAGATGCGGGTTCGCGGAATCTTATTATGAATGAGGCGTCTTCTAACTTTAAAATAAAAAATCTTAAAACATTTGCGTAATGTTTAGTTAGCTTCCAAATAAACTGAACGATAGTGAGATGCACTCTAATATTTCGCTGCATTTGTGCAGCACCTTCATCCTATGCAAAAACAAAGCAACGTCATCTTGAAAACATACACTTCTGTAACTGTAAAAACGTCTGCTTGCTACCCCAGTCGATACCGTGTCTATAGTCTTCCCACAACCATCATTACTGCCCACAGACTACGGGTTCTTCTTTTGTGACGTCATCTTTATCGCGTCAAACAAGCCATCCGTCAGAATTGCGATGTGTTTGTTAATCACGTTACCTTTACTATAATTTTAAGCTACCTGATGGTAAATTATACAGGTAACAGACATTAGGAGTTTCTGACGAACTGCTGGATCTCTTCGCCTGTAAATCGCTTATGTAATATATTGATTGAACCAGGTTGAAAGATGATGACAGAGCTAAAACATACAAAAACAAAAACCATTAGAAAAACTCTAAAATGAAAATTCAACAGAATGTCATTGTTACGTATATCAAAATATTTCGTAGGTGCGAAGGATTATCAACCGGAAATTGTATCTTGTCCGCACAATGTATAGCAAGAGTTACTGACGTCTCTTTATAGATGTTTTAATTAATTAATTATAATTAAAACATCATCTTTTTCAGAAATGAAACTGGTCATTAGATTCGAGAAAGTCTGATCTCGTGATTCAGTTGATGTAACCAAACCGCTTCGAAAAGATTATCTAATGAAGCTTCAAAACTAAAATTACCACTGTTCATGCAAGATGTCTTTCAGAAAACCACTTACGTCACTGTAAATAAGAGATAGCTCTGACTTCTAATATACGTTAGTAAAACCGGGGATAATTTCTAAGAGACATGACATACACTCAGTGTTGAAACACGCGAAGATAGCTGACAAAGTAAATTGTTAGCAAAAATACCAGTATGAAAAGGGACGTATTAACTGAAGGAATTTTATGAAGTGATCGACTCTTTCTGTTATATTACATCAGAAACAACTTTCATTACGCTTCATTTTAGGTTGTAGTTGAAAGTTGCTCGTTAGACTGCACTTGTACTTTAGTTCACAATTTTTTTCTTCTTGCTATCGCGAAGTAATCATCGCAATTTTCCGCAAAGACATCCAATGATCAGTTTCCATTTGGTGGTGAATACTCTTTAAGTTATCTCTTTATCGTGTTATTGAAACGTGTTAATTACTTTGCAGGACTGCTTGAGCCTTCAGCTAGTGACATATGCAAACGGTTTTCGGGGCCATGAGGCCATGTTGATTTGAATGGGCGTTGCTTTGCCCTGTCTGTTCTGGAATCAACATAAGGCGGTTCGGAGATACATTATTTGGAGATTTTTGCTAAGATCTTTGCAGTTAGCTTCATAGATCATGGCTTTATCCAACTAATCATGGGAGTAGGTTGTCATCTGAAGCAAACGATTCGGAATAGGACGAATGATTGTGGATTTGTGCAAATGCCCGTGAATTCGAGAAAATTTTGTCACAGGCTCTTCCATTGGAGTACGTGGACTTAACGAATCGCTGTATGACAACGTAATAAATCGATGTATGTGGAAGTAGTTGCAAATTATGTAGGGTTGTTAAATCCAACCAAATGTGGTCGTACTTATCGACTGATGGAAACAGGGGTCTCTACTAAAGCACTGTAAAACTATGGGGAAAATGATTTGGAAATGAAAAGGGAAATATTATTAAAAGGGTTAAATGATTTTTCGGGATTACTCTGGAATATATTGTCGAGGAAAGTAGGGGTTTAGGGTATCCGAACAGTCCCCGTAGCTAATGAGGAAAAAATTGAATAATAAGGTTTCATTATGAATACAAAGATATAAAAATTCACAATGTACTTATGTCACTTTTTGAAATGATTCCTTACACCCTTTTCAACGGTAGGGTGACACGCTGTGTTTCAATCCATTATTACTGGTGTCCTTGCCGGTCCTTATTATCGTCCAAACATTTATGATGAAATACTTTGGTGAACTAATTAATAAATATTCAAACAACTTTTTAAAACTGTCCCAAATACAATTTCACACACAACCTTTACGTAATGCACTCACGAGGTTAATAATACTTGACGTGCGTACATTTTTTTAGCGAGGTCATGATATGCATCTGGTCTCTTTCAGATCTCAAAACATACAGACAGCTACTAATTAATTACTGAGTGCTGTATTGCTGATTAATAATCATTTCTGGCCTCGTTATCTATTATTGTTGTCACAGATGTTATCGCTATCTAGCGACTTCTCTTTTAATCACCTTAAAAATTACCACCACATCTACCCCTCCCCCCCCCCCCCCCTAATGTTTTATGTTTACGAAGATATACAGCACACAGTACTTACCGATAAGCGGTTATTGCCTTTACATGAAGATTTTGGTTATCAGAAAGAAATTGTATATACGAATATAAATGGGGAGGCAGTGTGTCATTATTAGTAAGGCCATATGGACAGAGCTTTTGTTTTTCCGCTTTTTGTTATCTTAATCTGTTATCTGGGGATAGGTTATCTGGTGATAGGTTTAATTATTTACGATGGGAACCTCTTTGATCATAATTTACATCTAAATATTGTTTTCTACTGTTATGACAAAAATAAACAAAAAAGAAAGAGGTATTAATTATGTTATAGGTTATCCCATTCTTGTGGAAGTGTGATATTTCTTTACAATTTTACACCCCAGCTGATACAAATATGAAAAAATTTCCTAATATTACAGGACACAGACTTATTTATACACCTAAAATTTTCAATTCCCCTTTCTCGGTCCAATACGAAATAAAAAGTGGCACATGCCATTGTTTTCGTTCTTTCCTTATTGTAAGGGGCGTATAAAAAGAAACGAGCCGGAGGCATAGTTACAGAAACCACTACCTGTATGTTAGAAGTTTTGACAGTGGCTATTGAGACACTTGTCCCACTGTGACTCAAGGCGGTGAATGGCTAGCTCATAAAATTCCCATGGCTGCTATGTTAACCAGTTCCGCACGTACAGCTGGACGTCGTCGTCCTAGGTGAATCGTGTTCCCCTCAGAGCCTTTTTGAGGCGGCTAGGGCTTTCACTGACACTCGGTGGTCCGGGGTAATGAGTGCATTCACCACCTGGACGATGTCATCGGTAATGCAGTGAGGTGTTCCAGACCGTTCATCATCCTCTAACTCACCCGTCCTTCCCTGAAGCGTTTGTGCCTCGCCCTGACCCTTGCAAGGGACCTGCAGTGTTCGCCGTGCACTTGCGACATTCGTCGATGAATGTCCGTTCCTTCCACTTCTTCCGCTGTCAGAAAACGAACACCACCTCTTTGCTCTTCTGTTGACGCCTCCATGTCACAATTTGCAAGGTGACTGGCAGCATTGGACGATTGATGCATGTTGCTGTTAAGCCGATGTTACGCTATCAAGTTCCTTTGTCAACGTTTTGATCAAAGATGTGATCAAGTATTCGTCAAATATATTTGACAAAGATCTTTGGCGTGACGCTAAAAGGGGTATTACACTGTCATCATATTTTTCTTCAAAGTTCAAGATGGCTGACAACAACAACTTGCTATTAACCACAGCACTCTGCATGTACCACAACTGCACTGTGTGTACGTGGGGATGAGAAGCGGGAGGATAAAAAGGAAATTTACCTGGGTGAAGCCTTGGGCTTTACGACGACACGATAAAAGCATTCCACAAAACTTGTTACTTGGGCTTATAGTGGAGGACATCAAGTTGTACATCAATTACTTAAGAATGGATGAGCATACATATCTGTATGTGCTGAGTGAAGTGTATCCTCGTATGACAAAGCACAATTTTCACTTAAGAACTTCTGTATCTGCAGACGACATTCTCACTGTAACACTCTGATTCCTTGCTACAGCAGAGAGTTAGGTTAAGTTAGGTTATGTCTCCAATCTTCTTAATGTATTTTTGTATTCAGGGTGCCTCACGTTGTAAAGCACCTCATCAGCTTCATACATCTCTATCAATTTTGTAGTTGTCACTATACACCAATTGTATTTACCGGCAATGTTTATAAAAACACTGGAGATGACAGAACGCTGCAGCGATGCTAGCACTCCACGTGGTATCACGTCACATTGCAATGAATAAAAGACGACTTCTTTGATGCCCTAGACGGCATCTGACGAAGTTCCCTCTTACACCATCAAATTTCTTTGACAAATATATTTGACTAAGGTATTGGACAAAGAAATTTGATAGTGTAATACTAGTTGCGTACAATTCTGGATCTGACTGCCATTAGCAATATCACTGGCCACGGTCAGCTGTTGTTTATTGTTTGAGTAGTCGTGGCACTGTCCTTACTCGTACACAGTACCGTATGAGCTCGCACACGAATTACTCTTGTAACTGCGTGTAGTCCGAGACCAGTTCTTCTCAATTTCGTCTACATAAGACGCAGACTCCGACCACAGCAAGGAAGTGCATCGCCTTAAGAGTCCCCAGGAACATCGAGGGTCGACGAAATTATAGCATTACGCGGGGTGAGTACCGCACGCCTTCGTCAACCACGTGTCATTGTTCTGCTCTTAAAGCTCGGCGACCTTTCCTTCTCCTGGTTTGCAGGTAAAATGTGTGAGCATACTTTTAACGATGCGCAACACATTAATTTTTCACTGGGTGGATGCCTCAATGATTTCAGATATCTAACACGTTAATTTTGTTGCACTTCACCACTTATCATACCACCTATTGGACGCTTAATTCACTGCATGATGATTTTTTACTGATTCACACGTTTCGATCAGACATGTTTTCGCTTCCATGTGGAACATTTACATACTATTCAAATACACGGAACTGAAAGCTAATTACAAAATTGTTGATAACAAACTTTACATACAGACGTTTTCATGAAGGATTTAAGTTTTTAATCTTCATTATATTTGACATTTAAATTAGAGCTCCCATCTAGCATCACATTACTAGCTGAGGTAAACTTCCCTCTTAAAAGTCATCCCTTTTTCCTTTCATTTATTATGTTTTTCTCTTTCAGACAAAGAGAAAATGTCATTACAAGAGAGGAAATATCCATGAGCTGAGTCTGAAAATTATGAATACTACATTTTTATCACACACAGGCAGAAGATAGGAAAAGGACTTCATGAAGCAAAGACCTCATTAAACAACTTATTATGCAAGCTATTTGTTAAATTTTGTCTATTAGTAGCTACCTTCATCTTCAAAAGCTTTTCAACTTTTATGGCCCTGAGTAAACATTAGTGTTGATATATATATTTTATCATGCTCCTAGGTACTTCCAGCTCATACCTTAGAGTAGTAGAATATTCATTAATGCCTTTATATCGTATGTATAAGTTAAGGGTAAAGCATGAATGAGTGTATGGTTGGATGCAGTTTATTAAGACGTGATTTATTCGGGTGCTTAGACTTTTGACATGTAATGTATTTCCTGATTAATTGCAATACGCTTTGTTTTAATATCTGGGAAGAAACAGTAATATGTGATTTTACTAGATAATTTTTCATCCCATAATATCCCCATACATTATGTGTATACTGTTTGGAGCACATTAAGGAGAATTTTTCTAGCACGTTGACACACCACTTAGGATAATCAGGTGTTAGTGGTAAACAATATCCGTTGTGTAATTTGCGTCATTTCTGTAGTTCATAGTATACACAAGCTGTTGCCTTACGTAATGCCACCGTTCATGCTCTTCTTGTAACTGGGACACGTTCCTACACATTTTAAGTTAATAAGATCTACAAGAACCGTCGTGAATAAGGAGTGCTGTGAAATCTGAGGTCTGCTTCGTGAGTTCCACGTACTCTCTCAATACTTGCGGAAGCCTAGACCAGGCGTCTGCCAAAATATCCAAAATATTCTGCTCACCCTTGAAATAATATAGTCCAAATGTGGTTGTTGCTAGAACAGGCATCATCCAGCTAACGCTTTGTGTAGTAATTTGCATGGTAATAGGAATGAAAGCACTTCATGATTGCAGAATACCTTAGTGTGATTTCCACATAAAAAATCTGAAATTTTCGAAATTTCCATATTATTGCCAGTGCCACAATTTCTGTAACTAAAGCAGCTCATTCAGTTTCTGTAAGCTTACGACTTGCGGAACTGGTGATGTTTTTGTTTTGATGTCTCTGTTCTGTTGTGATGGAAACAATACTGCTCCTGGTCCTTTGTGACGACACATCAGTTCTAACACAAAATTATTTCCGCATGTCTGGGTATGCTAAAACGTCTGAGTTTATTAAAGCCTGTTTAATTGCCCCAAAATCCTCTTGGAATTTTAGTATCCCCAACCACGTGTGGTTTTTTTCTCAATAAATTCAGAAAAGCAATGTTATTTGACAGGTGATTGGGAACGAATTTTGGAAAAAAAATTATGCTAGCTCTAGAAATACCTTTACGTATTTTTTTGTCTGTGGTCTAGGAAAATTTTAATAGCGTTGGGGTCATGTCTAATAACTAGGTGAGATGATTTGATGTACAAATTTTCTCTCTTCCCTGTGCGAATTAAAATTATTTCAAGGAAATGGTAACTTCATGTCCAGGGAACCTTTCTAAGACTTCTCTAAGTATTTGCGCATGAGCTTTCCTCAGGGATGTGGCGATAAGGACATCCACATAATGATTTGACATAAGAATTCTGATCCAAGCACACTGTCTAATGCTGCAACAAATATGCCAGCATTCATGTTAAGGCCAAACGGCAGAATGCAAAACAGGTAACTTTTACGATTGCACAAGAAGGCAGTAAATCGGCACCTTTCAAGGTGGAGTTAAATTTGACAGTAAGAGGCCCTGAAGTCAATAGACGTCAAATACTTAACTCTGTGAAATTTCTCTTCAGTATTCAGTATTTGACAGTATGAGGCCGTGAAATCAGTCTAGGTCAAATACGTAACTCTGTGAAATTTCTCTTCAGTATTGTCTAGTCTGGTTTCTACGGGTAAGATGATTTTATTTATTTCTCTGATGTCCAAGACAAGACGAACAGTGGAATCAGGTTCGGCTACTGCTAAAATTGGACTGCTGTATAGTGAGTGCGATGGTTCAATTGCATTCCACTTAATCATGTGCTCGACCTCTTTCCTGACAGCCTTCTTTCTCGTCCATGGAATTGCTATGACGTGCAACAGTAAGTTTTATGTGGATATACCTTCATTTAAATCACGCTCGCATTCATTAAACTGTGTTTTTCTTCATAAACGTGTGAGGATTGTGTCAATAAGGCCTGAAAATCATGCTTCTGTTCTTTTATTACTCCTTGGATTACTCCTCAACTTCTTCGTGTATGTTCTATAGTGTGGTCCGCTTCTCAAAAATTACATCGTTGAATGTTTCATGTATAGCATATAAAATTTCAGGATACATCAACTGAATATTAACCTTGTTTATCAAATGACTGAGGACATTTGCCTTTGTTTTCAACAAATCAACTGAAACAGATTTTTCGTCTATATACAAATGACTAGATCAATCTTCACCTGATACTTCCTGAAAAATTACTTGTCTAACAATAAGTTAACTATTGTTTTGTCGAGTACTAGAAGCGAGAATGTAAATATGTTTTCATTTATGTTTTGATGTGCTACCTGGTGCAGTTATAATATGACAGTTTTGTACTGGCAAAGTAGGCAAATTGAGTTTGTTCCGCAGCTGGTCAAACAGACTTTGCGAAATTAAATACGCCACTGCGCCAATGTCTGACACAAACTGTACATCTGTTTGCCAATTTTGGTATTTATAATAGTTGCCAGAGGGCTAGGACCTACCGATAGCCGCTTCCATGTGGCGAAGGAAGGGGGTTAATCCGTCCATCAGTGACATCAACTACGTGTATCGTGGATTCAGAACTGTTGCACGTACAGCCTTGTATTTGACTAGGGGTGGCATGACTGTCCTGGGTTTCTCCCGCTCCCGTAGGCACTGTTATTAGTGTAGTTACTCGGTGTTTGATTATTACTATTACCTAAATTTTGTTTTGCATTGCCGTTCACACCATACGCATTATTTCACCCATTCTTGTGTCACGGTGTTGAGAACCCCTTGCGTTGCGGCCTATATTACTGTTTCGTGTGCTGTTTCAGAAATTACAGTTCCCACTATACCCCTGAGATGGTGCACGTGGATGATACGCTTTTTGCACGTTTTCATATTGGTTGCAGTGATTGCTACCATCACTGTTGCAGGAGCAGTCCCCACTGTAATTACTGCCATTGCTGTAGTTCTTAAAAATTCCCATTTCCGGGCACACCTGACTGATTCCGACTGTAATCGTTTGTCTCAGGGTTGCTTTCATATATGAGATGAATGAAATCGATTGCGGATAAAAAACATTCTAAGTCGTAAGTCTAAACTTCGACCAGTTGTTCACGTATAAGTGTGGCTAATCGTCCTTTTAATATTCTTAACACATCAACATGTGATATCAGATGACTCTTGGTTAAATATTTTTCGAAATATTTTCGCAGCCCACCGTGTTTTGCATTGAAAGTTTGCTGGTCAAAGACCTCCGTTCGAAATCTTTCTTGTATTCCTTGAAACCAGTACTTCTCTTAAAAGGCTTGTTCTGACTGTTCGTATGTGCGACAACTGTCGGCTTCTTCTGCTGCTCTTAAACGGGCGTCACCCTGATTCCAACCTACAACGAACTGGATTTTTTGTGGTTTGGACCAATTTCGAGGTAATATGTTCCTCAACGCTCGCACAAATACCACTGGGTGTGTCTTTTTCGATTCCTGCGAAAAGATCAGAAATTTGTCTGTGTTTGAGCAAACCTTCATCAGTAATGACTGACGTTATTCCTTGTGCTATTTCATCTGATTGTGATGTCGTTCTCCGCCTCTTTGTCGACGGCATGGCAGTGTTCGACAACGCTGAGACATTCACATAATTGTTTGCAAATTGCTCCGATTCGCCTGTATCATACTCTGATCGTGGCGGAATGGTGTTTGCGCGATTATTTTCTATAGCTGACCGATTCTGGTTTGTAGCTACCGACGGTCCGTTTGAAAAATCCTTAGTTTATTAGCTCAGAGCCAACTTTATCTTCAGCCATCTTCATGTCATGTCAGTTTTAGCAAAGATTCATGTTTCAAGTTCACTAATTATTTCCTCTACGGGATCGACGTAGGTCCTGTGGCCCTCGATGCACTGCACTATTCTGCGAGCGTGGTGCCACTGTCGAATTTTGATGATTCGGCTCGTTCGTTTAATTTCTTTACATCCTTTTTAAGAACTTCATGTTCGGATGTTAGAAATGTATGACCCATTTTTGAAAGACCATCTTAGGTGAGTTCGCATACGTCCTCTGGCATTTTTCTGCAAGTCGACACAATTCGGTTACGTTTGTCTGCACAGTCGTGACTAATTCGCTCAGATTTTTGAGCTCATTTTGTGAGGCTTCGTGTTCCTCTACTACATTTTTTTTCTTGGGCCACACTTTTTTTTTCTGTTCCAGTGCCTGACAGCTTTTGTCTTAACTGCGTACTCATACTAGAAAACTTCATGTGAAGTTCGTTAGAACTGTATTCCTATTAATACGCAAGGTTTCAATATCGCCAATAACAGTATCGACTTTTGGTTCTACCACGCTGACACGAACAGAAAATTTTTGATCGAGATTGTTGACTTCTGTTGCAAAGGTCTCGATTTTTTATGTTAATTTTGAATCCAAGCTACTGATGTTGTTCGATGTTAATTATTAATAATTTAGCAGTACCTGAGCGTACCCCGGCAATTTCAGTCCTTATTTTTGTGTTATCTGAAAGTATACCAGCAATTTCTGAACATACGTTGGTCATTTCTGTACGCATTCTGGACATTTTGAACTCAACTTTTATATTGCTTGCAATATTTGGTTATTCTCTATCTCAGTCCTTCAATTGCGGGTTGATCTACACAATTGACTCATTTTTGCGAGCTCCCTTCGTTCGTTCAAAACTGAGTTGCAAAAATTTTATCGTCAATTCCATTACCTCTTTCTCCGTTACTATCAAAAATTTCACCATCCAACATTGACTGGGGACCGGTCTCATTATACATGAGCCACGTATTATCGCCAAAATGCACGTGTAATTTACTAATAATAGTAGAGTTAGTTGTATGTTCTCATTATTCGGCAAATTACCGCCTTGTTGCGATTCATTATTGTTATCTCTTATTGGCAACTTTATCGATACTTTGATATTTTCATCTTCACCTTTATTAATAGTTATTTGTTGCTTGTTGATGGGTTCAATTTTTGACGAAGGCAAGTAACATTTAAACCAAAAAAATATTAAATTCTTACAGAAAACTTTTTTATCTTTAGAAATTACTTTTCGCTCGCAACAAGATGGTACGTAATTGTGGTACTATCCAAGCAACTGATGTTCGCTATTAATAATTTTATCATTAATAATTAGATATTGTCTTACAGTACCCCGGCAATTTCAGTGCCAATTTTTGTCTTAGATGAACGTATACCAGTAGTTTCTGAACGTATGTTGGTCATTTCTGTACGCATGCTGGCCATGTCTGAATTCATTTTTTTATATTGCCTAATAAATAAATATTCAAACAACTTTTTAAAACTGTCGCTATTATATTTTCACACACAACCTTTATATAATACATTGACAAGTTTAGTAATACTTAGCGTGCGTACATTTTTTACGCGAGTCGTCATATGCGTCTGGTCTCTTTCAGATTTCAACACAGACAGTTACTAATTAATTAGTACACACTAGATTGCTCATTAATAATCATCTCTGGCCTCTCTTTCTTTGATCGTTGTCACAGATGTTATAGCTGTCTAGCGGCCATAGAGCGCATCTTTTAATCAACTTAAAAATTGCCACCACGGTGCCGGCCGGGGTGGCCAAGCGATTCTAGGCGCTACAGTGTGGAACCGCGCGACCACTACGGTCGCAGGTTCGAATCCTGCCTCGGGCATGGATATGTGTGATGTCCTTAGGTTAGTTAGGTTTAAGTAGTTCTAAGTTCTAGGGGACTGATGACCTCAGATGTCAAGTCACATAGTGCTCATAGCCATTTGAACCATTTTGATCAAGTGTTTAAGACGACCTCTGGCCTAGTGGCCATTTGTATACCTATGGGAGGAAAGGAAATACTGTAACTGCCCTATAGTATGGGGTCGAAACGTAAACATTATACACCTCTTCTAGACCAGGAAAATTGAACGAACCAGCTGCTTCTTTTGCATTAGGTGTAATCTGTGGTGGCCCTTAGGCGGTCGATAAAAGCACCATTTGTTGATGGACGATTTCTGAGGAAAGGTTGAAAAACCAATATTTTGGGTACAGACACTATCAATTGTGGGATGGCCATTTCCGCAATTTATGTTCAGAGCAATTAGTCAACATTTTTACTGTATATTCTTAAGATGATGTTGTCGGGGAACTTCGAAACATTTTAAGTCTCATTTCCGAGATCCAGAGCTTAGACCTTACATACTTAAGCACACGAAAAATACACCTAATATCGGGTCTGAGGCATGAACGTTCATCTAACTGATGTATTGAACTCGGGAAAGGGTTCTGGAGCTATCACAATGATTCTGAGGTCACCAAATTATGTTTCTAGTTGAGTTTTTTTTTAAGAATGGAAGTCGATGACGCGTTGACTCTGCAAAATGTGCAGTTCACGCCTATACAGGGTGTATTTTTCGATGGTGACACCAGGTGACCTAAGCACGTTACAAAAATTATTTTGTCATCAATGCTTTGTACTTGCAAATCAAATACCGCATTTTTTTATATACTGCAGCTGTAGCCTAAAAGATTGAGAAGTAGTGTACAGTGAATCTGCATCACATGGGAGATGAATTTGCATCAGTCTCATATTATGCATACTTATTTATTGTTTCCGTTACTGTGTGGAAGTTTACAAATAAACTGCCAAAACCTTACTAACCGACAGAATTCGTTTTACATAATACCACATTTTGTTGTACCAAGGAAAATAGGGGACCAGCTGAAATATGCTCCTTTGTCGCCCGATGGCATAATGTGAATTTTTCTGTCATTTCTCGGGCGTGCCGACAGTTTATAGAGGCCGAAACTGTATTCCAAAGACCACGGAAGGGTCGACCAAGTGACACATCAGAAAGAGGAGACCGTTTTCTGCTGCAAGGGTGCTCCAGCACATCCTCATTACTCCACGACAACTGGCGTCTGACCGCTCTGCATCCACTGGACGTGTTGTATCGAGGCAGACGGTACACAGAAGGCTTCGGCAGGGTAGGTTTGTGACAGAGACCTGGTGCACGTGTACGCCTGAATCGTCTTCACAGAAGATAACGTCCAGGGCGGACGTCAAAATGCCCTCTGGACGGTTCAACAGTGAGCCAATGCTCTTGTCACTGATGAGTCCCTATTTTGTCTGCATTGTGATTCCCGACAGATTCGTATCTGGAGTGAACGTGGAGCACAATTTCTGGGCCCAAACATTGTGGAAACAGATCGATATCGAGGACAATACCTAATGGTGTGGGTAGGGATCATGTTCACCAGTAGAAAACCTCTTCATTATATTGTATGGGTAAACCAGTAAAGTTTAAGTGCTGTCAGGTATCGCGACGAGATCTTGGAACCTGATGAGCGGTTGTAGCGAGGCGCTGTGGACCCGGTCTTCGTAGTGACGGACGATAATGTTCGACCTCATAGAGCACGGGTGTCTGATGTTTCTTAGGAAACTAAAGATATTGCACGCACGGTCTGGCCTGCTCGTCCTCCCGATTTGAATCCCATGGTGTACATCTGGGATGCACTAGGGAGATGCGTATCATCACATCAGCATGCACCAGCCACTCTCCAAGACTCGCGAGCAGGTCTGCAGGAAGAAAGGGCGTCATTGCCTAAACATAAGACTGATGACTTCATTTACAGCGTGCCCCGTCGTTGTCAGATTTGTATTGCTGCCACAGGTGGTCACACGCCATACTGAACGCATTAACCAGTTATTGGAATGTGTGTGCAAATCCAACGAATTGAAAAAAAAAGAACATTTTGGTCTACCGTTATGCACGTTGCAATTCTTTACGTTCTGTATTCTTTACTACTTTACCATCACTTGTTTATACTGTTTTGTAACAAAATAAACGTAACCTTGCAATATTTCCTTTTGTTGTTTTAATCCTGTACACCAGCGTATATGTACAGGATTTAAGTTTTATAGCACTTATTACATTCAAATTACAATTGTAAATAACACATAAATGAAATAGCAACTCAAGCATTTTGTTTTGTAAACCTGTGCACAAAGGGTAGAATACGTTACGACAAAGAGTGACAGAAGAACTTGTTGACCGAATGAGAGTCTTTCAAGCGTAATCCAAAGTAAACAGTTCAGAAGGCTAGTAGTGAAACAGCAGTTCCAGTAATGTCCGTGTGGAGACGTTTTTGGAGATGCTGATAACTAGTTCCCTGTCGTTTTCATTTGTTGCAAGCTCTAAAACCGACGACTACGGTTTACTCGCCAACTTTACAAACGAAATATTGCTGCACGGTGATGAACATTTACTGGATTGTGTCGCCTCCTGTCATGAATTGACGTAAGACTTAAGTGGAAATGTGAACAGACATACTGTGTGCAACGGAGGGTTGGTAAACCCTCACTATGAACAGCCCTAAATTTAAAGTTTTTTGTAGCATATCCTGGCGGAAAGTTTGTGGGCTTTATTTTTCGGTAAAGTAAATGTAAATGGTGTTTCTTGTCTTGATGCGCAATATCTATGGCTCTATCCTTAATACAAAAAATCACAACCACTCCATTTCATTTGGCCGCCTCACTGGTATAACTCAGCACACGACTGCTTAAACGACGTAGTACCCGACTGCTAGACAGGCCCCAAGAAGCCGGATGACAGAGCTTGTTTTGCGTGGCCTCCACGTCCACACACCAACTGACGACACTCAATTTTTACCTTTGGGGGTGCATAAGAGATCAAGTGTATGTGCCTTCATTACCAGCTGATCTGCCTGACTTAAGAAACAGAACTGTTGCAAGGATTGTTCCAGACACACTACTGAAGATTTGAGAAGAACCTTCGTATTGATTCGATCTGTGACGAATGGTACTCACACTGAGCACCTGCAAGAAAAACTGTTTGACGCATTATTTATAATAGCAAGTTAAATATAATAAATGCTAAAAACCCTTAAAACTGCTATATTCATTCTGAAACACCCTGTATTTAGACAGACTTATATGAATGCACCATGTAGTTAAAAAAAAGTTAAACTAAATTAAAGAAACGTAACGACCCAGCTAATTTGTCAATGTAAGCATTACCCTGTATTTGCTTAGTGACTTTATTTATTCACCTTTTATTACAATTATGATAAAATGAGTAATACATTAATACCTGTTTCCTGGCCATTCTGAACTCCAGTCCATCAACTCATTAAATGCACAAAACCTAATATCCATGTTACTATGATTTCGTGAGCGCCAGAATAAACACAGCTTGTGACCTGATATTCAACATGATATAGTTTACGCAAAATGAGAATAACATATAGTATACAACTAATCAGTATAAATGTTAAGTGCAGGTTCCTTGCGACTCAAAGACTCTTTGGTTAAGTAGATAACTGCAAATGTACTTTGTCCTTTGAGATTGATTGTTATTCATTTATTGCCGGGGTTTCTTAGGAACGGCTTTTGAATATGAGACACAGTTTGTTTTAATGCACATAACTTTAATACTGTAAACTACTCAGAGGAAGGTATTATGTATCAGTTTCGAACCATCTCAAATGTAACAACGCACGCGATGCCTCATAACAGCGCACAAAGCTTCACTCAGAACTGCAGAAGTCTCATCTGTTACACCCCCTTTTTGCTTAATACTAGTGTCGATCGTCAATTAAAGCTCATGGTGTTCACATTTGCCACTTGAAGTAAAAATCGGAAACTCGATGATTTTTCTGTTATATAGTTATTGAGAAGCCACATCAGCCACTGTAATTTACGACAAGTTAGATAAGTAATTAAAGATAATTGAGGGTCACTGTAGACCATTTTGATAGCTTTCTCTTTTGTGAAACTTAATTTAAACCTAGATTATAGATGTGATATGGCATGGGTCATCCTTCGATCCATTGTGGAACTTGGAAACCCATTCAGGGAATATTCGTTCACATTTTTGTTGAACGAAGTTGGTTTTTACCATACTGTATTAAAACATTTCCTTTTATCAATAGTGCAATTTACAAACAATGTTTTGTGAGTAGAATAAAATTTCCAGTGGTAAACTTAACTGCTTTTTCGACGTTATTTTACCAGCTAACTAAAAATAGGAAAGCCTTGAACCCCTTCCACTAAATTTAGTTAGTATTAAGATTCTTTTACAGGGAGTTCAGTGGAGCTGATGCTGAAATCATTAAGTATTTGGCTATATCATCGCTAGTCTCACTGAACTCTTCTGAACTCTACATGTCATGTGTGGTCTGATGTCTCCTTACCAGCAACAGGTCGCAGGTTCAAATTAGTCAATTCCCTAAAAAACACGCTCAGAGCGTCGTTGCGCGAAAGTGGTAGGGAGACACGGTATAGAACAAACAGACACCACGCAGAATGTTAGAACCGAAGGAAATACATCCAGAAGATTTAAGTGACAATCAAGGAAATGAAACAAATTTCAATTTACAATTGCTGCAAGGCTATGTGTGTGTGTGTGTGTGTGTGTTTGTGTGTGTGTGTGTGTGTGTGTGTGTGTGTATGTGTGTGTTGCTGTTAGTATTATACTCTTTTACTAGTTTTTTTCGAAGTTATTTGAAATTATGACCTACGGTTTCACGAAATAACTTTGTTATGGTGGCAGTCTACACAGATGTCCACCTCCACAGTTCCGTTCTGTTACATGTAATGAGTTGAAAGATGTAAGATTTGGTGTTCAGCCTATTGGTCTGGTGTTTAAGATACTGAAGTTCGTACTGATGTGTATTCGTAGCCAAGCATTTTATATATGACGATGATTCGTAAGAAACTGAAACCAGTCATATGTCGAGGAAATACACTGCGTTGGAGACAGGAAAGTTTTACGTTACTAGTAAACTGTGTATGTCTTTTAACATTTTACTTATTTTAATTTAGTTCGGTAATAACTTAATTCACCTGTGGCTAGACTAAGCTCAGCGTTTGCCTCTGTTGTTTACTGTTAAGGAACAACTAATTGTTTGAAGAACTCTTGATTCAGCTAAATTTTATGAGCTGTATCAAAAAAATTGGCGTGGTGTGAGTAGATCTCGCAAACGTAATTATGAAAATTAATATGTCACAAACTTCATTATGTATATAGACAGTTCATTTATCCTGGGGCTCCAGACTCCCGAAACTAAAATTACAGTGATAATCTGGAGAAACTTCATGCAGATGTGTTGCGCAGCGCCTCAGTTGTGTCTGTCTATCGCTCACGTTGCACTTCTTAGTTCTGAGCACACAGTAAGCATGTAAAGATTCCCGGAAAAGTAGTGTCACCCACCAGGTGTGATGATCCTGCTGAGAGGTTTTACCTGATGTCACGCAGCCCACATAACCTGTCAATTATTCTCGGCCGTACCATCCATGCAACAAAGACGCTCTTGTAGCATTTTTCATTGGAAGTATTTGATTATCCACCATACAGATCGAACTTAGATGCCACTGATTTACTTGTCTTTGTCACCCGAACTGGTGGTTATGAGGACAGCATTTTGGTACCGGCAGCAAGCTGCAGACCAGAGCAGGGATTTGCCTTCCTTCTATGACCAGGGAGTTGGTACCACACTAGAACAAAGCGGATATTACGTAGAGAAGTAGCTGGAAGGTGTAACTACTGTTGCAAATAGAACATTTTTTATTTTGACTATGGTTTCGATTTTGCCACCGATGAGAGGTTGAAAGAAAATATCCCTCATAACAGCACGCCATATGATTAGCTGCCACCAACGAAAAACTTCGGACGAGACATATCAGACCTCGGCCCAGATAAAAGGGCTTATCTATGAAATGTGTGGGGGTTGTAATCTTTCTCCTCCTTGTTTGATGCTGCTACTGTCCACTACCGTAAAGTCTTTTCTGAAGATTCGAGAGGAATAACATTTACAATCAACTTTTAGTTTACTTATCTTTTCTTGCATGGTTGGCTCCAGTTCTTCTAGTCTAGGGGTCTGATCCTTGCAGCCGAGATTCTTAAATTTTGGTTCCTTATGGTTGGTCTCATTTACTTTGAAAATCGTTGTTGCAGAATTTTTGTTTTTACGTTAATTTATTTCGTCACATTTTGGTATATCACACGGTCTTTCGATTTTTCACATTAACAAAAGCGAAATTACATTTTTCGCTCAGAATACCAAAAATACGTATATTTCGTAATTTCGAATGTTTCTAAAAAAAATCAACTATACATTTAGAGATATTACATATCGATTGTAACAAATAAATAAAGTAGTTCCTTTTCATAAATTTTGGCTTGAAGTATAACAGAGGAAATGGTGTAAAAATGAGCACAGATGTGATTACGGGCACCCCTCACGAAGAGGATATGCGAAGTGCTGCAGTTGGCACCAGGACTGAGAACCGTGCCTGTTGTTGGTAGACGGTAGCATTGAACAGCTGGAAAGTTTGTTTCAAGCAGCATAGTTACAGCGTCGGATATTGTGTTGTGTGAACTGGTGTTTTTCATGACTGCAAATGTTTGGCACGTATGTTAAATCGTTTTCCTTTTATATCCTTCTGATTAGTTTAAAACAATTTCTCAGTGATATCCGGAATAACGGAATCCCAAGCTACTTTTAGAAGCACATTTTACGTTGCACACGCTTCTAGGTTAGACGTGGTAGAGGCCACGTTGCTTAAGAATGGATGGTGTAAATAAGGGCCTATTGGGTTGGTGTAAAAATGGGCCCGTATTGAAGGAGGGCCTCTAATCACATCTTCTCTTCTCTTAAGCAATGTAAAACACCTGAATAATTTTGTAGGGATATGGTTAGTCGAATTTTGTTTAAAGTTCATATGTACAACTCACACAGCAACAAATAAACAAGTAGATTTTTCAAATTTGATAAAATGTCTGATGAAGCGGTGCAAGAGGTAAAGCTTGGAAACGCAGACCTAGTAAAACCGTTACGTTCTTAGCTCCCCGAGTTGGAGCAAAAATTCTTTGTGTGCACTTTAGCGGATCTGAGAAGAATGACATTTTTACTTGCCCAGAGAAATGGTTTGACAACCATTTTCCAAGGACAAGAAGCAGGGCGAGCTCGGGCTGACCTTTATCTTGAGAGACACAAGGATCAGCTGTCAATCCTCAATCCTCTCATGTGCGAGAGCCTTAGGCTTCAATAAAGAGAATCTGATAGTTTTCTTTGAATTATTGGCAGACGCTTTCAACAAACACTCATATCCAGCAGACCGAGTGTATAACGTGGACGAGGCCCCCTGTCTATCGCCCAAAGCAAAATTCCAAAAGTGATAGGGATGAAAGGGAAGAAGCAGATTGCGGCTCTAACGTCTGTAGAAAGAGGGACTACAATCATAGTTATCACATGCGCGAGTGCTTCGGGACATTATATCCCGCCAACAATAATTTTACATAGAACCAACATGTCCCCAGCTCTAATGAGAGGCTGCCCCCCTGGTGCAATTCGTAGAGCCCATCCTTCAGGGTGGGTTCAAAACAATTTGTTCACTAAATGATTCGTTCACTTTACTGAGAAAACATGTCCGACTGAACAAAGGCCTGTTCTCCTCATCTTGGAAGGTCATTATAGCCACGTTCGAAATCAATATGTAATTGACTTGGCGAAAGAACACCACGTGACTATCATCTCACTTCCTCCACATTGCACCCAAAACCTGAAGCCTGTAGATAAGACGTTCATCGGGCCTCTGAAAACGTACTACAGCGAGGCAGAGAGAGTATGGTTGCATCAAAATAGGCATCCTCTTGCACTTTATGATGTTATGGAGGTTTTTGGCCCAAGACTATCTTCGTACCCAATCAGCTGACATAGCAATAAACTGATTCAAAGTAAATGGGTTGTACCATATGAACCGTTACACCTTCACCGACGATGATTTCATAGCTGCTGAGTTGGTTGTAGGTAAACGGTGCTCCACAGTGGAACATAGACGTCATGTTTCTGAATCACATGCACCTCTGCTTGCTATCTCTGGACCATCGTCATCATCTGCTTCTTCTTCGAGTTATCCTGATGTACAGTCACATCAAGCTCTAGCCATGCCAGTTGATGAAGCCACTGAAACACCGGGATGTTCTGCAGGGACTTTAACAATTGCAGTTTCACCATTCGACTTATCTCCTATCCCTAACATTAAAAAGAGTATCACAAAGCGGGGACAAAAAGCAGCAACTGACTGTCACATCACTGGAACACCATACAAAGATTGATTGACAAAGTCGCCTGACGGAAGTGTTGTCAAGAAGAAGTCGTTGAGTTTCTCTGAGGTTAGAGGCAGCACTGCGGAGACAGGTGCAAAATCTTCAAGAAAAGAAAATTTGTTCCACAACACTATTTGATTCATCATCGGACTCTTCAGGCTCCTGAAGCCCTCACCTTGTGGACAGCGATAATGACCTTGATATGAACAATGGGGATACACCACACTCAAGCGACGCAGGTAGGCCCTTTTGCGACGAAAAATGTTTTCGAAAGACAGGAGAGGAGAGGTGTGGATGAAATGTGTTATGTGCCAAATGTGGGCACACTTAGATTGCGCTGGCGATGAAGGAGCTACTTACGTTTGCGATTACTGTAAATAATTTCAGATTTCATGCATAAATTTACGGAAGTTGCTTTTTGTAGGCTAGTCTACTATTTTGTATTGTTCTAACCCATTTCATTAAAATATTTCAAAAGATATCTTGCACCTTTCTGTGGATGCCTGTGTTTGCACCCCTTTTTTTTAAGTTCTGTTTTACAACAGTTTTGTGAATATTTGTTTTCGAATGGGAATAATGGATACTAATCACTGTTTTTCTTCTCATCATTTCTTGAACTTATTGTAGTTGTTAATGAAAGTGTAAACTCTAACCATTTTTACTAAAGAAGGTACCGTTAAGTCAAAAAGAAAGAGAGTGTCCATATTTACACATTGTAAGAGGTCCATGACCAAGGAATTTATTGCTAGCGCACTCGAGCTGATGTAACTTCGATGGATTGCTCACGCGCTGCCTGCGATATGTAAGCTATAATAGAATCGCAGACCAGAGAGCAGTGTTGGCAGTAGTAGTAGTAGTAGTAGTAGTAGTAGTAGCTCGCAGCCGGGTGGTTGGATCAGGTCGCTCTTAGAGAGCAGTAGTCTAGTTGTATAGCACACAGAGAGCACTTGTGCCCTGTATGGAATTACTGCAGCTGGTCGTGGAGAACGATGGAGGTGCCTGAGTGACGTAGTGTAAGGTAAAAGCAAAAATTATTATTTTTTACTGCCGCGCTCATATGTAATTTGCAACAACTCATTTTGTACTATTGTCATATCAAAGTCACATGTAAATGATTTTCAATAATTTTTCAATAATAATGTTTCTTATAAAGATAACTTTTGACAGTCATTCAACTGAATTTAAAATCTGTACTAATTTCTCCTATCCATAGTCATGCCAATTATCGTAAAGAAAAATCAGTTGTTTTTTTTATACATAACAAAATCTAGTGGCCAGCATTGCACTGGGCTGTGGGAGAAAAATTTCTTGTAGGAGTAGATATATACGTGTTATCCGGCGACATAATTGAGGTAAGAGTTTGCAGTTTATTCAGAATGACTTTTCAGGGCCATGACGCAGCATTGCTGACGTCCAAATTTACCAGTGTACATTCATAGTAAGTTAATTACTGAAAGGTTATATATGAGTAACATTTTTATTGAGAGGTTAGTCACCATTTTCATTGGGAGTTTACAACCTTTCCGTCCATATAGTGTATAAAATGATATGAAATTTTTCAGAATAACACCTGAGGTGATACTGACCTGTCCGAATTTCGAATAATATTACTGGTATCGACTACTACTGTTGAAGAAAAGTCATGCGAGAAACCAGACGTGTTTCTCGTTGCTTCAGATTTGTACGTAAACTCAAGCTTTTGATGACTTCCTTTCTTGTCATCTTTTACATATAAACCTGCCTCAGCAAGACAGCTGTAAAACATTTATCCAAAGAAATACCACTTATTTGTTGAAGGTCATAGCCAACACGTGACACTACCC
Source organism: Schistocerca serialis cubense (assembly GCF_023864345.2). NCBI lineage: Eukaryota > Metazoa > Arthropoda > Insecta > Orthoptera > Acrididae > Schistocerca > Schistocerca serialis. Next base: position 584,409,735 of record NC_064643.1, read on the forward strand.
TACTGGCCATTAAAATTGCTACACCAAGAATAAATGCAGATGATAAACGGGTATTCATTGGACAAATATATTTTACTAGCAATGACATGTGATTACATTTTCATGCAATTTGAGTGCATAGATCCTGAGAAATCAGTACCCAGAACAACCACCTCTGGCTGTAATAACGGCCTTGATACGCCTGGGCATTGAGTCAAACAGAGCTTGGATGGCGTGTACAGGTACAGCTGCCCATGCAACTTCAAAACTATACCACAGTTCATCAAGAGTAGTGACTAGCGTATTGTGACGAGCTAGTTGCTCGGCCACCATTTAGCAGACGTTTTCAATCGGTGTGAGATCTGGAGAATGTGCTGGCCAGGGCAGCAGTCGAACGTTTTCTGTATCCAGAAGGGCCCGAACAGCGGTCGTGCGTTATCCTGCTTAAATGCAGGATTAAAAAAAATTGGTTCAAATGGCTCTGAGTACTAAGGGACTCAACTTCCGAGGTCATCAGTCCCCTAGAACTTAGAACTACTTAAACCTAACTAACCTAAGGACATCACACACATCGATACCCCAGGCAGGATTCGAACCTGCGACTGTAGCGACCGCGCGGTTCCAGACTGTAGCGCCTAGAACCGCTCGGCCACTCCGGCCGGCAATGCAGGGTTTCGCAGGGATCGAATGAAGGTTAGAGCCACGGGTCGTAACACATTTCAAATGTAACGTCCACTGTTCGAAGTGCCGTCAATGCGAACAAGAGGTGACCGACACGTGTAACCAATGCCGCCCCATACCATCACGCCAGGTGGTACGCCAGTATGGCGATGACGAATACTCGCTTCCAATGTGCGTTCACCGTGATGTCGCCAAACACGGATGCGACCATTATGATGCTGTAAATAGAACCTCGAATCATCTGAAAAAATGACGTTTTGCCATTCGTGCACCCAGCTTCGTCGTTGATTACACCATCGCAGGCGCTCCTGTCTGTGATGCAGCGTCAAGGGTAACCGCAGCCGTGGTCTCCGAGCTGATAGTCCATGCTGCTGCAAACGTCGTCGAACTGTTCGTGCAGATGGTTGTTGTCTTGCAGACGTCCCCATCTGTTGACTCAGGGATCGAGACGTGACTGCACGATCCGTTACAGCCATGCGGATTTGATGCCTATCATCTCGATTGCTAGTGATACGAGACCGTTGGGATCCAGCACGGCGTTCCGTATTGCCCTCCTGAACCCACTGATTCCATAGTCTGCTAACAGTCATTGGTTCTCCACCAACGCGAGCAGCGATGTGTCGATACGATAAACCGCAATCGCGATAGGCTACAATCCGACCTTTATCAAAGTCGGAAACGTGATGGTACGCATTTCTCCTCCTTACACCAGGCATCACAACAACGTTTCACTAGGCAACGCCGGTCAACTGCTGTTTGTGTATGAGAAATCGGTTGGGAACATTCCTAATGTCAGCACGTTGTAGGTGTCGCCACCAGCGCCAACCTTGTGTGAATGCTCTGAAAAGCTAATCATATGCATATCACATCATCTTCTTCCAGTCGGTTAAATTTCGCGTCTGTAGCACTTCATCTTCGTGGTGTAGCAATTTTAATGGCCAGTAGTGTATAACTGGTATCAGCTACTACTGTTAAGGAAAAGTCATGCGAGAGGAGTATGTCCCTTTGCAAGGTGAAACCAGACGTGTTTCTCGTTGCTTCAGCTTTATACGTAAACTCAAGCTTTTGGTAACTTCCGTTCTTGTCATGTTTTACGTACAAACCTGCTTCAGCTAGACAACCGTTAAACATTTATCCAAAGACATATCACTAATTTGTTGAAGGTCATAGACAACACAATACTATTTACCCCTCCCACCTTCTCTTGTAACTTTCTTTGACTCGCTCCTGGTGTACAGGGACATACGTTTCCTCGTCGAACAATGCCGACAGTTGCAAATCTTTTAGCGTAGCTGAAAGGTGTCACACCACGTCCAGAAAGGAAGTAGAGCAGTCCTGTACTTCGATCTAGGCGTGTTGGGTAAACTGTCTCATTAACATGACAGCGAAAGTCGAGCGTTCTCCTTCCTGCGTCTGATGACAATCTGCTGTCTGTACATCAAAACCTAATGAGACGCCGTCCTATTCAGAGTGGCCGCTGGGGTGACGACTGCTTCGGCCAGCTATGCGGCGGGTAACCTTGCAGCAGTCACGCGGGCGCGCCGCCCTGCCTGTCGGGGCAACTGTTAACGAGCGCGCCGGAGTCCGTGTCGCGCGCTGCCCACCCAGCGATCGCTATCTGGGCGCCGCCACCGGCCGAGGCGGAATTAATACGGAGGCGGCGCCACTCGTCGCCGCTGCGGCGCCGCCGGGGCTTTCGCGTAATGGGGGGTTCCGGGGTCGCGTAACGCCCCCCAGGCACGCGAGCCGAGCCGCGCTCGTCTCGGGCCGCCTGCAGTCACTAGCGGCGGGTCGCGCGCCCGCCCAAGTGGCCGCGCTACCTGTTTATATTGGCGGCGGTCTTCGTGGTATGTACTCTCACATCACCGGATGCCATCTGCAACACTGCTTGACTTTTTCTTCCCTTGACTTTCAAGCGGAGTGGAGGGCTTTTATTACCGTACACTTCATATGTCACGCAAACATAAAGCTGACCCTTCCCTCCTTAACTTGGATCTGCTTTTACCGGTCTACTTCTGTACATGGAGAGCTGCTGGTTACTATAACACGTCTGACGTTTCCTTAACGCTGGTCAACGTGCACGCTCATGACTGTTGACGCAGAAACGCAAGCAGTTAAGATGTTTATTTTGTGGCATTTAATCGAGCTCCCACTAAGTAGTTAACCAAATCGACATCTCCTTTGGATACACTCTACGGATGATAGTTATCATTGACATAACAGGTTTCCGATTATACCAATTTTTTTTCACCTCCAGTTTAAGTTGACTATCGAAACTGCTCAAATTCACCGATTTCTGAAATAACCGATTTTCGGATTTCTTGTTGCTGTTATTATCAATAATAAACGTAGGCACCGACCGAAGGTTGAAAAATTGTGAGATTCCCTCACTTTAGCTTTACATACTTGAAGATACCTAGAATTAAAATCTCGAATAACACAGATAAATAAAAGAAAACTTAGTCCATATACTGTTTTCTGCTTTTCTCGAAAAGTAATGAGGTGATGAATACTCCAAAAAGTCTGTAGTATTCACCTATTGACATAATTTTTTTGGAACTGAGCTCAAAAATCATGTTGCAATTGAGAATCATACTCCTATCTGCGAATTACAAATAACCAGTGCCGAAGGATAGAAAATGAGATTGGAGAGCTTGTGTTACATGTTCGTCTCGAAGGGCTACAAACAGATAAAGGTGTACGATGTAGACGCGTGCATCAGATCCACTATTTCCTATTTTTTGTTATGAACCAAAAATAAATTTTTACGTTGTTATTACTGTTGGGTTAATTTCCTTTTTCTTTTAATTATTTCGTTGAAGTAGAAGACAAATAAGAAGCTCTCGAATAAATTTTGTATCATCCTTTTTCTTTAATTATTTCCACAGAAAATTCCTTTTTGTCGTCTAATATATTTATTTACTTTCTAACTGGATTTTGAATGCAATTGTCTTTTGGATAACAAACGCAAAAATGCAGTTTTTTTTTAAATTGAATGGAACTTTTAGATTTATTTTCGGGTATCTTAATAGATACTCATTCTGTGAAGCGCTAATCACTAAATCACCAAAAACAATATCATTCAAAGACGGCACCACTCTTTCAGATGTCACAGAAGTTCCTGCCAAGGGCAAGTAGAGTCTGAACAGGATACGATAGCCGATGCTCATAGACCGGTTTTCGTCCAAAGCGCTGGTCGAGTTCATTCGTTTGTTCGAAAGGGGAGGCTGACAAGTGTTTGCCACTTTCGGCCGGTCGGTGATGACAGATGCGAGGCGCAAGCCCTGCAGTGTTTCTGAAACGATTATATAGAATCTATCATTTTTGCTTTACTGATAGCTTTACAAGTTTTACGAGCTTCTATATGTCAAGTTCATGATGACGTGTCTATCATTTCGTTACTGGTCGTTGTGATTGTGATATCAATGTGCAAGTAATACACTTACCGAAGTTCGGGGAAGTCTGCATAGAAAAATAGACGTCTCTATGATTCTTCGTTTGGTGCTTATTACACAATATGTTGCTGCATATGAAATTCAGCTAACATATTGAATTTTTCTTTAGACTTGGCTATCTGTCACCAATCTCGGTAAAAGTGATCTGATGTAGCACACTCATTTGCGATCGTGCTGTGCCACCTTACAGCCAGAATGGCCACAACTTTCCTCATATTTCATAAACAGTTTCAGATATTGAGATTTTGGCACTGAAAGAGGGGAGTATTTTTCCATATAGTTATAATGCAAAAATATATGATGTGCCATATTATTCCACTAACTACAGATTTCTTTCGATGAAAGAGTTCAATTTTTAAAAGCTATCAATAAAAAGTGTAACGAGAAATGCTATGGCTTTTGGAACAATATAGGTGAAGATATTGCATGTTTATTTTCAACCGAAGATGGGCTTTTTCATAAGCTACTGACCTGACTTTTCCTCTGTTCCTCACTTAATAAACATAAGAAACATTTGTTTCAGAATTCTATCGCAGTTGTGCTTGTACAACATGTTAGTGAGGTGACATTTTGTAAACTCTGCTGTGTTTTGGCAAAATAAGCAGATTTTAACGTGGCAACCAGAGAAATTTGTAGTATTTGCTCAAAATTCTCCACCCATGACGCTTCTCTGAAAGGTACAAATGGTTAACAAGCCAGGCGAAAATAAATCGCTGCATTTTCAGTGGAAGTCTTTTTGGATACTAAACAAACCAAAGAAGAAAGATCTTTTTGAATGGTATGCGCTGAGATTCGGTCAGGATAGAGCCAGTGAAAAATGTCGATAGTTCCCAACCGCAAGGTTGGACGAGTAGTACATCTCCGAGTAGTAAGATCTTTGACAGCTAACAGAGCTAGGTGCACGCTGTAAAGGTATGAGTAGTGGTGAGGAGATGCGCAGAGACAGCAGACGTGTTTCGAATCGGAGCTAGATGCCTGCAGGAGGCAGCCGGGTCGTGACCATCAAAGTAAGAATTGGCACTACGCACATAATAAGCTATATATTGAGCAAAACTTGGCACATAATTGGGGAAACTAGAAAGAATAATTAATAAAATATGTTTTCTTTGGTTAAATAATGTCTAAAAGCTAGATATAAATCCCATTGTTGATGCAATAAGCACTTTGTGAAACTTTCTCGTAAACCCATGCTATAGAAGTTTTTTTTAGTTTTTAACATGTGCTTTAAAAGTTTGAAAAGTTTGAACAATAAATAGTTTTTAGATAAAATTAGAGTTTCATCTCACACCTTATGTCGTTCTCCGCATCCTGTGCTTGCACTGAACCAAAAGGTACATTAAAGTAAAGTTCCCATGAGTAAAGCTAATAATTTCATTTATCAGAGTAAAATAATCTATATGCCATTGCACAGTTGGCAAATTATTCAGATCAGGACAGAATTTTTATTAAATAACAAACAGGGCCAAAATGAGTAAAGTTATCTAGAATGACAATTTTATGCCATTGCACTACAGTTGAGTTGAATACATGTTTTATTATCGGCTAAATGGAAGGAGTGCACGAGCTAAGTCCACAGACGCAGTCAAATGCAGGTTGTTGACTTTCATTCATTTTTACCACTAAACTTTCATGCAGTCAAATGTGTACTTTGAGTAATGATTTTCCAACAATATTTTAATGCAGTCAGATAAAGTTCAGTTCAGTTAAATACGCAGTCAGATGCAAGTTTTATTAAAGACTAAAGCAGTCACATGCAGTTCAGTCTAGTTAAATAGAGAATTTTTATTAACAACACTTCCAGCCTTCTGTTTAGAACGGCACATCCCCTCCAGCGCTCCCCATTTCCCCTACAACGCCTATGCGTTTCCCCCACTACTACCGCTCTCCCCACGTATGTCGTGCCATCTGCGCATCTACCGACCATGACATTTTGCGTGGACTCTATTTTTGGGTTACAGTTAACAAGCCTGGCATGCAACTTCGACTCTACACGAACTAAACTGAAGTATCATTGCTTCTACGTAGTGAAGGACAACAAGCACATTTTCAGTTAAAAAATGTTCTGGGCTATTATGTAGTGGTCGCATGGATCTCACCTTAAAACCCAACGTTTCGTCCCTATCTGCGGAGGATATCTTCAGGGGGTATTGTAGCTTCTCAAGTGCCCGATTCAGACCCTGGCTCGCTACTGACTGCATTAAAATTCCGCTTCCTCGTAGTGGCATCACGTCACATGTTTTGAATTCGTGAGCGCAAGTGACCATTGTCGACTATCATCATCCGCTGTTGCTATCACCCCACGGTGGAAGAGTGATACACATATTCTTCAGAACCGGAATCCAGATGCCATTCAATTTCACGTCCTCCTCTTTCCTACTGAAATTGCTGGCGTGTTCTACAACCTCTATGGCCTCCCTGTATAACCATACATGGCATCCGCTTGTGAGTGCCAGTAATTTAGTTCTATGAAAAAGAATGTGGTGGTCACCTGGCTGCGAAATATGTTCCGCAGTAGCTGATCTGTCCACCTCCCCTTTTCTGCAATTGCCCTTGACCTCTACTCTTCGTATTCTGAACGTTCATTTTGCAGTAACCACGTACACCTGGTATTCGTATTGAAGTTTCTATAACAAACCAAATCTTGATGGAGTATGTATCATCACTATACGGCGTTGACGTCTCTGATGTACGTGATGCAATCCAAAATAGATGTAATCGGTGTTGCAACCCTACATTTATTCAAATCTAAAGTACAGATGATTCGATGTGACACTTCCTGTCACACCATTCATTACTGCTCGTCTGTCCCAAACTCTGCCCACCTTCATACTGAACATCGAGTATAACTGTACTTTGTAATGTTATTTTTATGTCGATAAAGTAGCCACACATCATAATTGGAAAATATCTTTTAAATATTTTCTATAATCTGTATTTGCACTGTTGTGTATTGTGTGGAACATCCAGTGCAAGAAAGTAAGTCATTTTCCCTCATCGACTGACGTTGCTGTACCATTCATATCATTTCTTTCTTAAGTTCATTGAAACTGGTTGATGCAAATACTGAAGAGCTAAAAACAAGCAAAAATAAAAGCACAACAAAATTTACAATGTAAGCATTGAACAGGATGCTGGTAAGTATATGTTGTTTCTCTAGAGACGTCAGGCGTATTTCCTCTTATGTTTCGGCAGATATTTACAGTTTCGTTCCTGCAATGTGTAACAGTGGCCAGTCCAAAGAAATAGTGCTCATCATGTTTCATGCGACGCCCAGCGTCGGTTTGTTTCCAGTTTCTTACAAAATAATTTTTAAAGCGGGATATTACATGCCCATTCTATAGAGTGGTCCTAAGTTAGTCTTGAGCGATATCTGTGTCATCGATATGTATTAACAGCGATAGTGAAACACGAAAAATAATAAGCAGAGCAGCATAAATTGAGTAGCGCTGCCGCACTCCGTTCTTCATAAGAATAAGCTGATGTAAACAAACACGATGATTGGTCAGAAGCCATAGACACATAAATGGTGTTGTTACGCATTTGGAAGTTCGTTGGTTGGGTTATTTTGGGGGCAGAGACCAAACAGCGAGGTCATCGGTCTGTTCGTCATAAGCATGTATTAGATATGTTATCTCTAAGTTACCGTACGTTAAATGAAACTTGAAGATATTCAAATGTATTAGCAGCCATCAACGTTTTTCTTAATCACACTTTAATTATGTAATTCTTATTTCAAAAATCGTGTATAGTCACAGACTCTGCACTGTTGTGCTCTCATTGTCGCGCTGTTAATACGCAGTATGACAATGGCGAAGCTGCTTCCTGTTCCGTAGTGAACCACGCGTGTACAAAACGGTACAAAAGTACCGAGAGATGGGTTGTTCTTAATGTCTGTCATAAATTTTCAGATATAATAGGCTTTGAAGTTTTCCGAGCGACTTGTATTCGATACAATTGAGCCTTTAAGGACATTCGTGTACAGCGGAATCGATAGCATACTAGCTTGATAACTCATTGCAGTAACTGGGTTGCGGATGCAAGTGTCGTCAGAGTCAACTTTTTTTCTCGTAGAATTTGCATTACCTGCATCTCGGAATTGTAAAATTCATCATCTTTTTTTTTTATGACTAATGCACTTCTCCTTGTTTTTAATTACATATTGCACCCTAAATTCCTGTTTCCATTTAAACTATAAATTCTCAGTTATCGACATTTTATGAAAGACTGTTAACCTTAAATTCCTGTTTCCATTTCAACTATAAATTCTCAGTTATCGACATTTTATGAAAGACTGTTAATAAAGGTTGCTTAAATTAAGAAAACATATTAATTTAATTTTGTAAGGCAAAAATTAAAAACTATATGCTCTTTATTTCGACTACGTCCATTGTTTTATACCACAGATGTAGATATGTGTCGTAGAAACATGAAAAACAATCATTTTCACAGCATCGAGCAAACCACAGAAATGCTGCATTTTTCCATTTGCCACTGTACCATTACAATATGAACCCAACAGAACTGATCTCGAGCCAAGTTAAGGGATTTGGACCGAGCAATACCAAGACTGTTAAGCTTCCAGACATACTGGAACTAACGCACGCAGCTTTCTCATACGTCAGTGCCGAACGTAGGCGAGATGTAGAACGGCACGTCATAAAAGAAGAGGAGAAAATGCGGGGCCTGGTTGGTTTCGAGCATTCTGTTGTTGATGGACTCGTTATCAACGTAACAGATGACAGTTCGCGAACTGAATTGTTTCTCAGATTCGGATAAGGAAGGAGCTAAGAGATTACCAGACGACTGACTGTAAGTAATACTTTCAGTGGCTTCAATATTCAATAGTACGGTGAAATCCCTCCAGTATGCTTTTACATCACACTTATCTCACTGATAAAAATTACTCTTTGTTTATGTTAGGAATTTTCATGACTTTAGTTTGTAATTAGAATAATATGTCAGGTGAGAACGAGACCATGTTATGCTTTCAGTCTGGTCACCTAACAAGCGCACGGTAGCGCTGGAGTTTTGCCGAATATTATTTCATTCCCTTTAAAAATTAAAAGATATTGTAAGCAATATTGTTTCTTTGCTCGTCTCTTTTTACGTCTCAACTGCAACAGCTCACATTATTGCAGGCTAGTTGCACCGATGTTTGGTCAGTGCTGTCCAAGTTTTATGCGCCGGTAAAGCTGTTGTCCCGCACTTCATCGCTTAGTCTGTATGCGTGTAACATAGCATAAAATGTATCCTTATGATCGTACTTGACTGCACTGGTCATAACTTGGCTTCCGCTCCACACGAAACGAAATCCAATGAGATCCAAGCAAACGCAGAAGAATACATGGCGTAATATTTACATCACATTTATTCTTATGATGAACAGGGTATAGTAATTGTTATTCTTCGTGTTTTATGGTCACTGGTAATACACATCGATAATAGGAAAAGTTCACTATACTAATTTAGGAACAATCTGTCGAAAGGACATGTGAAATCCATCTTTAAAAATGATTTTGTTTGTAATGGGAAAAAACCGATCCTATCCATCGATAATGGACATTGCATGAAAAACGTGATGAGCAGTATTTCGGTACTCCATCTAAGCAGTGCAAAAAAGGAATTGCAAATAGCTTTGGTCTCTCAAAGGAAGAATTGCTACACATCAGAACACGGACAGGGCTCCTTGAGACGGTGATATGGCGGAAAAGTTTTAGCAAATAATGCCGTGACGCTCAACTACTACACCCAGCACCTCTCGTCTGTTGACCAGGAAAGCTGCCGCCTTAGAAAAACTAGTCATCAGGTTCACAGTATTCTACCTAATTCCGACAAGAATCATGCTAGGCATGACGAAAGGTGCACGGTGGTCCAATCGAGATGAATGAACAAGCTACCATCTCTGGACTCTATCTTCACTAGCCGCACGCCGCTACCTGTGCTAAGTTTGGCTGCTTCTGACATGGCACCTTTCAACCAGTGATCAACCAGTGGGTGATTGTCACCTGCTACTGGTCGCTTTTCTAGAGGACTGGGATTCGAACCTGGGCCATCAAGCTGCCAGCCTGACATCACCAACGTAAGAGGTCAAACACCCTACATAGCCAGACTTCACCTGCATCTCCAGTGTGTCTCTCGCCGAGCATCGTAAAGCTTCCACGGCCGCCTTTGGTTTCCCCTGCTTCTTCCGTCTGCCATCCTGTGTCACCACTACTGTGCCCGGTGTACCATTCCGCCAGCTGCCGCTGTCACCTGAGGGAACACGCCACGAGCTTTCCATATTCCAAGCAGTTGTTGAAACCAACAAGTTTCACTGTCCGAAGTTCTCTAGCGCCATTTCCACTGTTGGGCTTGTTATGAAATAAAGGGATTACTCAAGTAGCGCTGTTTCCATGACGGATCATTTCCTGCCATCTGCCACCCCACCACAGCAACCACGCCAAGTGTGCTGAAATTCATACATTCTGATTCATCACAGCTAATATCAACACCCACCGGAGGGATTACTCACTCTAGCCGTTATAGAACCTAAACAGCATTTTGTACTGTGTATAGTGCAGGAGCAGTTCATAAACAATGATTGTTTCTTTCAGCATAACATCTGTGGAACAATGATTTGAGGACAATGTCATTCCTGAAAAGGACTGGCCTGCCCAGTGACTTGATCTGAACGCTGTGGTACACCATTGAGATGAGGTCGATTTCGCTCTAGATCCCAGTGTCCAACATCACTCGCTTCTCCGGCTTCGGATCTTAGGGAAGAACTGTAATTCCTCCACAGACGATCAGACCTTTCACTGAAAATGTCCACAGTAGAGGGGTGGACACACCCCATATCATTGTCACTAGCAAATGGCCGGATACTTTGGTCAGATAGTGTACAATTTCGAGCAATTTTACGTTTTAGCTGGAAGTGTTGTCATGTTACATCAGAAAAAAAAACATTTATTGAGGGAAATTTTCATCCATGATTAGTTGGAGACGGAGTGCTTGGTGCTGATCATAAATTTAGAAAAAGGGAAGCGAATGCTACGGAATGTCGAGAGAGGTACACAGTACTGGTCTGGAGCGACTTACAGATGTGACTGCCTCGGTAAGTGGGTAAAATTTCACTAAATTGTCTATAAGAAGGGCATAGGTAGTAGTGTTCCCATAGCAGTTGATAACCTGAACAAATATACAGTCCATGTTATATTCATCTCTGTGTAATAAGAGACAGTTATACCATTACTTTCTTGATGAAGGGGCATGCAGTGAAATGTATGTCTTCCGAGGACATCGTAAGTAACGTTCCACTATCATTGCTTAAAACGTTTATTGAATATTACGACAGCTGTTTCGGAAGAGTTCCATTTTCAAGTACCTGTGTACACAAATTTTGAGAGTTACAATGTGCTTTAGTTCCATAAGAATTTTAGACTTAACTTTTTCGTAAGTGAAGAATTTCTTAAATTATTTACATGGAACTGAGATTCCAGTCACAATTTTTATCATCACGAATTACACAATCAACTATGTAGCAATTAATTTTTATGTTTCTAAATCATGTAATTAAGAGGAAAACTTACGTCTACGCTGTCCTAACGTATATATAACATCTTATGTGATTGTATCTGGTGACTGTTCTCGTTATATTTCACGTGAAATTCTAAATTGTCAATTTCACGCCGATTTTATGCTGTTTTATACAGTGTAGAGTAATATTTTGATTTAATACTGTAAGTACTTATTGTAATTTTATGACAGTTGACACCACAGATGTATTATATTTACATACAAGTAGTAATAGGCCATGGTCAGAGGTGATTATATCTTTAGATATCTCAAGTATGTGTAGCCTAACTCTGGTTCTCAATTTATGTCAACGTTGTTCTTACGTATATATAATATGTAGTGTGTTATTTCTTACTACATTTCATGCGAAATTTTAAGAAATTTCATTGTTATGTTGAGGTAACGCCCTACTGTATGAAACTTAACAGCATAAAATCAACATAACACAGAAATTTCTTGATTGATATTTTAGAATTTCACTTGAAATATAACGAGAACAACCATCAGATACAGTAACAATGGATGTTATATATTCGCCAGGACAATGTAGACATAATTCCCCTTATTACTTACACAGTTTAGAAGTATAAAAATTAATTACAACACAGTTGTTTAGGCAATTTGTGACAACGAAAATTATGACCGCAATTCCAGTTAAGCTCAATAGTTGTCGATATTCTTCCCTTCTAAAAAAAAAATTAAGTCTAAAATTCCGTGGTCGTGCGGTAGCGTTCTCGCTTCCCACGCCCGGGTTCCCGGGTTCGATTCCCGGCGGGGTCAGGGATTTTCTCTGCCTCGTGATGGCTGGGTGTTGTGTGCTGTCCTTAGGTTAGTTAGGTTTAAGTAGTTCTAAGCTCTAGGGGACTGATGATCATAGATGTTAAGTCCCATAGTGCTCAGAGCCATTTGAGCCATTCTAAAATTCCAATAGAACTATAGCACACTGTAATTCAGAAACGTTGTATACGCAGCTACTTGAAAATGGAAACAGCTGTCGTAATAATCAATAAAGGTTTTAAGCAGTGATACTGGAACCTTACTTACAAACTGTGATACATTGAACATGATGAACTTCGAGTAGTGCCAAATTGATTCATTGTTCGGCTAGGCAAACATTTAATTGAGCTGTTCACTCGATTCCAAAACACTGTTGACACCGGTTGACATGTGAATCACACATTTCACTTTGTCATAACACTCTGTCACACGTGTTTAGTGTTGACATCAGCAGAGTTTCTCAAATGGCTCTGAGCACTATGGGACTTAACATCTATGGTCATCAGTCCCCTAGAACTTAGAACTACTTAAACCCAACTAACCTAAGGACATCACACCCATCCATGCCAGAGGCAGGATTCGAACCTGAGACCGTAGCAGTTGCGCGTCTCCGGACTGAGCGCCTAGAACCGCTAGACCACCGCGGCCGGCAGAGTTTCTCACGGAGGATATCTAAGGGACAGAACCTTCTGCAGGACCTAAGGCAATGCGCAAACGTCTCAGTTCTACATCTGGAGGCTTAGCTAAACGAAAGAAAGAAAATACGATACAAGCCTTGGGACACGGGTGACCATGGATAGGACTAGTTCGTTAACAACTCTAATCCAGGTAAGTTGTCTGCCGTACCATAAATGGTAATCTGTCATCATCATCATCATCATCATTTAAGACTGATTATGCCTTTCAGAGTTCAGTCTGGAGCATAGCCCCCCCTTATAAAATTCCTCCATGATCCCGTATTCAGTGCTAACATTGGTGCCTCTTCTGATGTTAAACCTATTACATCAAAATCATTCTTAACCGAATCCAGGTACCTTCTCCTTGGTCTGCCCCGACTCCTCCTACCCTCTACTGCTGAACCCACGAGTCTTCTTGGGTAACCTCCTTCTTCCATGCGTGTAACATGACCCCACCATCTAAGCCTGTTCGCCCTGACTGCTACATCTATAGAGTTCATTCCCAGTTTTTCTTTGATTTCCTCATTGTGGACACTGTCCTGCCATTGTTCCCATCTACTAGTACCTGCAATCATCCTAGCTACTTTCATATCCGTAACCTCAGCCTTGTTGATAAGGTAACCTGAATCCCATACAACAAAGTTGGTCGAAAGATTGAACGGTGCACAGATAACTTAGTCTTGGTACTGACTTCCTTCTTGCAGAAGAGAGTAGATCGTAGCTGAGCGCTAACTGCATTAGCTTTGCTACACCTCGCTTCCAGTTCTTTCACTATGTTGCCATCCTGTGAGAATATGCATCCTAAGTACTTGAAACCGTCCACCTGTTCTAACTTTGTTCCTCCTATTAGGCACTCAATCCGTTTATATTCCTTTCCCACTGACATTACTTTCGTTTTGGAGATGCTAATCTTCATACCATAGTCCTTACCATGATGGCTCTAATTCGATTTCGTTAAGCCGATGAGATCTGCAATAGGAATCGGTTTATACTCTCTTCTCTATTTCTTTTAAAATGGTATATATGAAACAACAAAACAATAAATATGATGCGCCACAAATTCAAATCAATTTCTCAGCAGCCGCACATAAAGGGTTCGCCAGAGATTGTCTTGGAGGGGATTCTACATGTCATATCATGTTTCATCTTCAAAATCCATCACTCCTTAAGCGGAATTATAGCTGGAGAAACAGGTATTATGACAACTTTACAGTTCTCACTCTGTTGACAAGTGAGGCTGTATAGACATCTCTATTGATTTTCGTCGCATCGGTCGTAGCGTCAAACTCTAATCTTTCTTTCTCCTTCGTAGCGGAGATCACTGTCAACCAATCGCGGGGGCGCAAGCATTGCAGAGACTTGTAGCGAATCAGGTGCAACTAGTGTTTAAACAACCGTTCTTTCTAATGGCCAAGCATGTTACATCACTTTTGTTCCTTCATCAATAGTACTTTTAATCAGTACTCACTTTCTAGAATCTTTGTTGTATATGATCTTATGGGTGTTATTGTATAGCATGACATTTGCAAAGCTGTCTTCGTACTACTTCTCCTCCTTCATATGGATATCTGTTTCGGAAGTACTCGCTGAAGCGCTGTACATGTTTTAGAATCACTCCAATCTTAAATTATACTGTTGAACCTCACAAACACAGCAGCAATGTAAACACTGTGTTTTGTGAAGTTCAGTAGAGAAAGGGATTCTAAAAGAACCAGTCTGCTGTATTTTGCGTTAAGAACTGCATACGGAAAAATGAGCAACATGATACCGCACAAGTTTATAGCACACCACAAATGAATATGCACGACAATTTTCGTACTGCGTTTGGCGCATTCTTAAACACAAAGTGCTTTTTCTGCATCGATATGTGATAACGTACGAAATGAGGATTCAGCGTTTTACACCAGACTCAAACTAACCATCGAAACGTTGGACACAAGCTCCACAGAAGGCGAAGAAGATGCTACAACCAGAACAATTCACCGTACCGGTGTTTCGTGATGCGAAATAAATTCGGTCAGTTGAGTATTTTCGATACGGTGAAAAAAAAATACTAGAGAATACGATTCTAATTTTCTAACGGAATTGAATGGTCAAGAATTGAGAAAAGAGACCTGATATGCACGAGGATAAAAATATCTTTCATCAAGGAATGGACGTTTTCCCATTCGTGATGGAAAAATGAAGAGAGCTAAGCTGTGAAGTACTGGAAGATACACAATGTTCCCCAGATTGGGCTTACTTCCTGGTGGAGTGGTTGTCGTGGAACAAAGAAACTGCAGCTGTAAACTAGTGTTTTGTAACCCTTTCATAGGAACTGTAGAGAAATGCAACAATCTCACTGAAACAAAGATAGATGAAATGTGTTAGTGTTAAACCACATTACGTTGTAAACTAGGTCTTTGAGGGAGCTTTTCAAACTCGTAAGGTTGGGAGTGAGGTTCTCGGGTCGATGTTGACAGCAAGGAAACCTATTTGCACAAAACAAATATTATTACTTTTTTATTTCTCTAGGTCAGTGCTGCTGTCAACAAAAACAATGTAATCTACAGTTTACTGCCGTCAGACTTAGCACAAGTAGAAAAAACCTGGACATGCGCCCCACTTGCACTGAAATGAAATGAAATGTCGTGTGGCTAGGGCCTCCCGTCGGGTAGACCGTTCGCCTGGTGCAGGTCTTTCGATTTGACGCCACTTCGGCGACCTGCGCGTCGATGGGGATGAAATGATGATGATTAGGACAACACAACACCCAGTCCCTGCGCAGAGAAAATCTCCGACCCAGCCGGGAATCGAACCCGGCCCCTTAGGATTGACAGTCTGTCACGCTGACCACTCAGCTACCGAGGGCGGACACTTGCACTGAGGACTTGTAAAAATGTATATTAATGCACCAGTTTACACTACGCAGCAGGCCTCTGTCACCAAGTCTTGAAGTGCACACTGCCTAGTAAGAAGCGGAAATTTCCCTATTTTTCCAAGGCATTAAACAGGCCTTACATGGCAACTGCAACGTATAACATGAAAAATATGCAAAAAAAGAAATATAAAACAAGACAGGAAGAAAAACTTCCAGAATTCTAAATAAAAATTTATAATTCATGTTATTGGTAAATTAAAATAAAAGAACCATTGACACTATGCAGAAACACTTATTAAACCCATTGTCAAAAGACATAGGTTAAAAACCAGTCACAGTCTAACACATATTTTCTTTTTACACATTCTAGTAGGAGAGCTGAGAACACAATCAGAGCCAGACGGCACTGCAACGACGCTGAAAGAGTAAATAATGTCCGTAAATTTTAATAAACGGTGAAATGAGGTTAATCTTGCCATCTCTGCGGATGAAAACATCCAAGTCACTGTGCTGTGGTAGACAGGAAAGCTAAATGCATTTTTTAAAACTGTTACTCACAAGATTAAATTTTCAATGGTGCTGGTGGTGGTGAACCAAGAAGACAACTGCTAGCATTGTACACGCAGCTGTCAGTAGTCTGCCACTAGTCCAAGCCTTCAGACTACACGTTCAGGATGAGGTCTCCTCAGATGAAGAGTACCGAGTGCGTATCCTCCAATGTGCCTCAGTTAAACAGAAGGAATATTGGGCATCGCATCCGACACAGGGAGAACACTACTATGTCTCCATCGCAGCGTATCAATCGTGCTGGCTAATTAGACTCAAAGACTCTAAACGAGGAACACACACTGACAGCGAGACTGCACGTGCAACACTCTAAAATCGAGCATGTGGGACATACTATGAACTCTAGCTGTCGCTATACCACTTGTTGCAGGGTTACAAGGTGCAAAGATACAATACAAGGAAGACCTTTGTCGACAGTAGTTTCATAGACCAATATACGAAATATACAATAAAGAATGTTAAATGAAAATTGAGCCTGACGAGGGTGAAGAAATTTTGAGATTGAATATAGATGATGGATAGAAATAGAGAAATGAAAAGAGACTTATAATAATAAGAAAACAAGAATCAGTATGTTTACAGCATTCCCATATTGTCCAAGAATTTCAATGCCTGACCACAATGTAAGCCCTAGCAGTGACAAACAGAGTTACACAATTGTGCGGAAACAACAAACGTTCAAGAGGTACGTTCGCAGGAAATGAGACACCTCGGTAAACAGGAGGGAGGAGGTGCAGGCCGTGTCAGTTGCAGATGAAATTCGCGCCTTTCGCAACAGGGCGGGCAAGTTGTGTCGCGGGCCAAGTTTGCCGGCGTGCTACAGCTCGGTGGCGCTGCTAATGTAGCCGGGGTGTAGCCGCCCTGCCACGCTCCTGCCGCATTGTTTGCTCCACCCCGGGCTGGCCTCGACTCCCACGGGGCGTAACTCGCCGCCCCCGGCGCCTTGTCTCGTGTCTGCTGCGCACCAGCGCCGCTCGTTGCCGTGCCGCCGCGCCGCCTTGGCCGCAACTTGAGGCCACTCCCGGCTTCCCTATATTACCGTCTCGTGTCGGCAAGTTGCGAACACTGCACCTCTTCCGACGTTCGTGGCCCTAACACTTTTAACTTGTGAAACGAGCTGAGTGAGAATGCCGCCAATACGCCGTCGTTACTACTTGCTCGCATACAATGGAGCCGGTATAGGAATGTGCGCAGCATCCTAACGAGTTGTAAGTGCATGTATACTTCCAAAACACATATCCACAAAGTGTATGTGTGGCCACAGAACCATATTAGTCTTACCATGATCTGATGACCTAACAAGATTAAAAGCATAAGTAAATAAAAACAGATCCACGGCCCATGGTCTCGCGGTCCCGGAATCGAAACCCGGCGGGGTCGGGAATTTTCACCTACCCCGAGATGAGTGGTTGTTGTTGTGTCGTCTTCATCATCACCATTCATCCCCGTTACTGTCGGAAGAAGGCAACGGCAGGCCATCTCTATTAGGACCTTGCCTAGTACGGCGGTTCGGGTGTCCCTCGTCGTTCCCCAATGCTCTGTAAAGAAGCATAAGGCTTCATTTCCGTTTCCAAATAAAAACTGCTCTTTCTGTTGCCGTTTTTGACATTGCATATACACGGTTATTCAATTGCCCCTACCGACGGCGTTTATGCCAACCGCAACGTTTTCAAAAACCACGTAAGAGATTCTCCTATTCTGTCGTTTGCTACATTGAAACCATTACTCCCTAAGAAAAAGTGAACAGGACCTTTAATGTAATGTAATTCTGTATGGTTTCACAGGAAGCCACAGTTTTCGAGCTACGCAAGAAAAACGTGTATGAAGCTCACATTCATACGTTTTTCTTGAATAGTTTGAGAACTATGGCATCTAGCGATATAGTACTGCAGTACAACGTTTAACTACACTAAATTTCTCATAAAGTGGTCCTGATAATTTTATTTTCTGTAGGACTAATATTTTGTGTGTTTGCGCATGGTATTTCAAGCTGTTGTAGAGTACATAAAATACGTTGATAGGAACAGCTCAGTGACTCTGTAAACGTACATTATGAACCAAAACTCCTCTGACATACTTCAAGAGCTTTGTTTTTGAGTCATCATTCTTCTGACTGGTTTGATGCGGCCTGCCACGATTTCATCTACTGTGCCTAACTTTTCAGATGAGTGTAACAACTGCAACCTATGTCCTCAGATATTCGTTGAATGTATTCCAGTAGCTGTTTCCCTCTAGAACCATGGAAGTTATTCCTTGATGTCTTAACAAAAATTCTATCCTCTGTTCCCTTCTTCTTCTCAGTGTTTTCCACATAGTCCTTTTCTCGCCGATTCTGTGGAGAAACTGCTTATTTCTTACCTTGTGAGTCCAACAAATTTTCAGCTTTCCTTCATAACACTACATCTCAAATACTTCGATTCTCTTTTGTTCCGGTTTTTCCACAGTCCTTGTGTCACTACTACACAATTCTGTGCTCCAAAAATACGTCGCCAGGAATTTCGTCCTCAGATTAAGACTTATGTTTCATACTAGTAGACTTCTTTCCGCCAGGAATGCCTTTTTTTGCCAGTTCTTCGCTGCCTAGGTAGCAGAATTCCCTAACTTCGTCTACTTTCTGATCCCCAATGTTAAGTTTCTCGCTGGTCTCACATCTGCTACTTCTCATTCTTTCGTTTTTACTTCATTTACTCTCGCTTGTCATTTCATAGTCTGTACCCACAAGGCTATTCATTCCATTGAACAGATCCTGTAATTCTTCTTCCTTTTCACTGAGGATAGGAATGTCATCAGTGAATCTTATCATTGATGTCCTTTCACCTTGAATTTTTATCCCACTCTTGACCCTTTCTTTCATTGCTTCTTCAGAGTACAGAATGGATAGTAGGGGTGAAAGACTGCATCCTTGTCTTACACACTTTTTAAACCGAACACTCCATTTTAGATCTTAATTTCCCCTCTTAGTTCTTGGAAATGTTCTATTTTACCCGTCTTTCCCTGTAGCTTACCATTATTTTTCATAAAATTTCGAACATGTTGCACTATTTGACCTTTTCGAACGTTCTTTCCAGTTCGACAAATCCTATGAACCTGTCTACATTTTTCTGCAATCTTGATTCCATCATCAACCACAACGTCAGAGCTGTTTCTCTGGTACCTTTAGGTTTCCTAAAGCCAAAATACTCATCATCCTCAGTTTAGATTCCATTCCTCTGTATATTATCCTTGTCAGCAACTTGACTCTCACGTGAGTAGCATTCCTGTAGTTCTGAATTTCCCTTAAATTTTTGTACTTCCTTCTCTCATCTATAAACTGAAGTATTTCTTCTGTTACACGAGCTTTCTTCACAGTTACCTATGTTACCTATGTTTTTCTTTCCAGCTTCTGCCCATCTTCGACATGTCCATCCCTCTTCAACTGAAATGTGTACTGTGCTATTCATTATCGCTCTACGGGTATCTTCTGCCTCAGAGACCTTCAAACATGTTGATACATTCTGTAGTATTTTCAGACCTCACTTCGCATGGATCCTTCCTGTCTAGTCACTTAATCTTCAGGCTTCATCATTATGGAAGTGTAACATGAATCTATATGTGTTCCTGGGAGCCCCTTACAAAGTGGTAACTGGTTTCGGAATCTGCGTGACGAAGATGTAATGTCATTGGAATTTTCCCATATGTCCCATCCTTTCTCAAGTGTACTTCCTCCTCTAGTGATTCTTGAACAGAGTATTCCCTGTTACTACCTGAAATTTAGTGTAGAACTCAATTAATTTTCCAAAGAAAAATCCGCACTGGCTGTATCAATGATTTTTATTAAATCTGCGACCGGTTTCGCACCACTTATCGGTGCATCATCAGGCAATCTGTACAAAAAATAAGCTCATATAAACTATTCTATCCCCCAATTCTGTGGTATAAACTGAAATTTTAAACAACCAGTTTTTTTAATGAGACAAGAAAGTACTCACATACGCTATTTATAACATGGCAACGTTGAACATTGCCCTGTAGCCACTCCCCTCCATGCACGTACAATATAACGTCATCTGGTGAAAGCTGTAATTAAAATTTAAAAATGATGGCAGCGGCAATGACCTAGAAAATAAAATTGAAGTACGACGCTGATGAAAGTCCCCTAAACACGAACGACGAAGAGCGCAAACATTAGCATGAACAAACAGTGGAATTAGGGCAATGTAAACATATCAGAACTTACCGTGCAAGCTGAGAGGAGCAGCGTGGCAGAACTCAATTAGTCTTTCTGCTTCCTCATTCCAAGCACCAAGCCCATATTCTCCCATAACTATTTCATCTACCGCTTCCCCTACAACAGCGTTCGAGCCTCCAAATCTACTGCTTGAGAAATCATCGTGTAAACCTGAACGATCGCTGTCGGTATTGGTTCGCTATCGATTCTGACGAGAACAACCCTATCATTGATCAGTTCACAGTAACTCACTTTCTGCCCTACCTTCCTATCCCTAACGAAACCCACTCATTTTCTGCTGCTATACGAGGTCAACCATAAATCCTGGTCTTCTTTCCTTTTCTCTTCACTGACCTCCACTGTATGTAGATTGAGCCTTAGCATTTCCCTTTTCAGATATGCTAGGTTCCCTATGACGCTGAAACTTCTGACATTCCTCTCCTCGTCTCGTAGAACATTACTATTTAGTTTGTTATTCAATCTCTTGCTCATGGTCAGCTCCCCCTTGGTTGTACTCTCCTGGAGAAGAGAATGGGTGACTAGTCCAGAATCTTTTGCCAATGGAAATTTCTTTACAGGCCACCAGTCCTGTGGATGTACATAATGTGTGTGTATTGCAGTGGTTCCTATTGACTTCTGCATTCCCATGCCGATGATCATGACCGATTCTTCCTCCCTTTAGGGACAGTTTCCCACCCCAAATGGCAGTGAGACCCCAGAGACTCTGCCCTCTCCTCTGCCCTCTTTGACATGGTCATTGGCAGAACGAGGGTGATCTTTCATACCGCAAGTCATCGGCCGCCATTGCTGATTATTTTTACTCATATTCTGAGCCGTGGCTAGGTACAAACCCGGGATGTTTTTATTACTAATTACAGGCGCTACCTCTAGACCACGGGGTAAAACTTCAGCAACGTGTTTTATATAAATTGATGGTGAGTCTGCAATAAAAAAATTAGTACTGCCAGATCAAACACTACATTGTATTAATTTATTGTTCGAGTAATGCTTATTACACAAAATAGATGGCGCTGAGGGACACCACTATTGTGTTGCGGTCCGTAGAGTTCTGATCCAAATTTCCGAGGTCAGAATCGTGTTCATTCCTGGGAGTTTGATCTGTCGCTAATCACTTCTCTCCCCTCCATATATTTGCTAATGAGAAGTAGGTCAAGTTGTACCACCTTTCGAACTCCACAGTAAACTGTAGTATACACTTTCGCTGTCTGTGGACCGTAGTTCGAAGGTCAGAGGAATGAATGAGCATACCACGACCAACAAGACCATGCTTAATAAAGCAGACTATCACAAAAGAAACGTTTGGTTGATGACAGATATATCGTTTCCATATATAGCGTGTTTCATAAGTATGGTGACCTACTTCAGGAGGTTGTTCCTTGCACAAAAAGCGACGAAAAAGTTCATGTCATATTGCAAAAATGTAAGTTGAGCCTAAAGTTGATCAAATAAAAGTAATACTGCTGCATTACATTAGGTGGTACATTGCATTCATTCACTGTTTAACTAACGCACATTTTTCCTTGTAGATGGGACTGATGAACAACATTATTCTCTGTGTTGCAAGGTGTGTGATTCAGTTCCATCGAAGCACAGCGATCCGTTATCCAGTCCAGGAATAAGCCAAAATGATCTTTATCAACAGTCAACAGCATGGAAAGGATGGAGAGGCTACAGGGTATTACAGAGTCCTCTAACTCAGACAAGATTTTCATCCGTCTCTCAACGCCTTTTTTAGAGTGTATGGATTCAGCGACAATGCCATTTCGCTGTGGGATATTGGGAAAACAATTTTATGATTGTAGCTCAATGTTTCACCCTAGTCGTGAAATACTTTTAATTACAGAGGAATTTTCCTTCTTTCTGCTGAACAACATGCCACAGTCTTTATCAAAATGGACTCACGATTGTGAATGGCGATTCTAATTCCTGTCTAACCAGCCAGAGTAAAGTGTTCCGTGATTTTCCTAAATTGCTTGAGACAATGATGGAGCGAAACCTTTCAAAAAACAAACAGCAAATTTTATACTCCCTCTCCCATCTCGGTTCGAGATTGTGCTCCACCATCGAGATGAGTTTCAGTCATCAGTCGAGATGCTCACTCAATCTGTGAAGTTTTTTTACTGTAAAAATCTACAAGGCAGGGACGATCGAAGGGACTGCAGGTGGTCAAGCAGAACAATGGGTCAGTAAAAGACATGAAGCGCCACAACTCATCCCTAAAAGTACACATTTAGGTACAGCCAAACCAGTCCAAGAAGGATAGCTTATTGTCATCGATGAAGAATTGAACTCCAGTGCCACTGCAGACAATGCATGGGCGGAAAATGCTCTCAAACTTCCAATGGGAACAACTTTGGCGAGTGGTAGCCATTCTGCATCAATTTTCAGATGTTTTAAAGTCAGGATTGGAGAAAAGATGGAGCCACAAGCCCATGGTAAGACGGCGTATGGAGACTGGGGGTCACCCACCAAGTAGACAGCGTTCATGTAGAATGTTGCCAGCTCAACGACATATAATCCAGAAGTAAAAGGAGTGTTGCAAAATGATTTCACTGAACCTGTGGTCCTTGTAAAGAAGAACTACATCACATGGCATATCTATGTCAACTAACAAGAGCTGAAAAAAATCAAAAAGAAAAACGTTTACCCACTGCTGAAAATATATGACAGCCTAGAGTACATGAAAGTAGCAAAGTGTTTTTGAATTATGGACTTTGAGACATGCCACTGCCTAATCGAGGTTAATGAGGGTAACCAAAGAATGACTGCCTTCATAACTCCTGATGGCATCAAGTTATGCTGTGCGATGTTCCAGCCATCATTTGATGGACAACCTGCTCTGACACCTTACATGGACAATGTGTCTGTGCTATTTGGATGACATTGTAGTTTTTTAGAAGATATTTGAGGATCATCTAAGCCACCTGACAAACAAGTTGAAGTGCCTGCCCCCATCCAGGAAAAATAACAGCAGTCACAGATTTTCCAACTGTCCACCACATTCGTGATGTGAGACATTTTCGCTCCACGGAGTGGCCGCGTGGTTAGAGGCGCCATGTCACTGACTGACTGCGTGGCCGCTCCCGCCGGAGGTTTGAGTCCTCCCTCGGGCATGGGTGTGTGTGTTGTTCTTAGCATAACTTAGTTCAAGTAGTGTCTAAGTCTAGGGAGCAATGACCTCAGCAGTTTTGTCCCTTAGGAATTCACACACATTTGAACATTTTTTGAGACATTTTCTCTAGCTATGACGATTGATAAATGACTTCTGTACCAATAATGCTGGGAGATTCAAAATTTAGTTAAAGCAATGCATAAGAAGGTTCTTTTCTTATCCTCAAGGAGGCGCCAACATCATGTCCAGTTTTAGTATTGCATGACAAGAGCGCTGTGACAGAACTTCACACTGATACTAGCAGTTTTCGAATGGCGGCATCTCTAACACAAATACAGAAGGTGCTGAAAATCTGATAGTTCATGCTTCCAGAGTACTATCTATAACCAAGAAAGAGTGCCTGCCTGTTATTTAGGCCATCAATAAGATCCAGCCAGACTTATTTGGCAAACGTTTCGTCGTTGTGATGTGTAACTATTCTCTATGCCAGCCGACAGGCCTGAAGGATTCATCAGATCGGCTGGCAAGGTGGGCACTTAACCTTCAGGAGTATGACGTCAGATTGGCACTGGTAAGCGGACACAAACTAAAGGATGACGACTGCCTGTCAAGGAATCATTTGGAGGAAGACAGCAGTGTGGATGAAATATCGGTCATTAACGATACTGCTGAACAGAGGGAAGATCCAGTTACTGAATAGCCTTTGCCATGCACCAACAATCATTGCAATTTGTCCTCAAGTATCGATCCTTCCTTAATTGTCCTCTTTGACCAATTCTGTCAGGACAAACTTTCTGGTTCTTAGGTGGCAGTGACCACTGAGGATGGGTATGTGAAGAATAGCACAGGTCGTCAAGTGGAGAGTTGCCTGGACAAGGAAGCACAGGAAGAGTGTGGGGACCTTGGTTGTCCCTAACTTGTTGATATCGACAGTGGGCCCCTGGCTGTGACGGAAGGGGCAATGTGTGTCGTCAGCCAGCCGACCTACCCTGTGATCTCTATTCTGCAATATGAAACTGGGCAGAGCATCATAAAAAAACCAGTACTGCAACGACTTCACTGCACGATAACGAACTGTTATGGTGAACAGTTTCTTGGCTCTACTTCACCATTCTGCCTGTGTAGGCTGGACATTTTGCACACATTGTCCATCAGGTGGTGACTGTTGCACACCCTTTCTGTCCCATTCCGCCTAGGTTCTGTCCTGCGATAAGTGCCGACATTACATGTATTTATTATTATTATTATCATTCCTGTCGGTAGAATATCTGCAAGCATACTTTCTCTAATTGGTATTCGGTAGCAGTCCTGCGAGGGCGATTAGCTTATTCCTATTTTGGTTTGTATCTCTGTGTTAATAGTTGAGGGAACTTTTTTTAATTAATTGTCATACGCTATACAGGTTACTATAAGGCTCTATTTTAGACCCAGCTGGATTTGTAATAGTACTGTATGACGTTTGATGGTACTTCCTAACTCACTGCTGGCAAATCTTGTAAGTAGGCTGTTTAGGTTTTTATGTTGGTAACGCCACGTAGCACTCTGTAAGAAAATCACTGACTGTGCTGAGTGCAGTCTGTGGCTGGTTGGAATTGTTGGAATATTCGCTATTGTAGTGTTGGACAGTTGGATGGGAACAGCGCGTAGCGTTGCGCAGTTGGTGGTGAGCCGCCAGCAGTGGTGGATGTGGAGAGAGAGTGTCAGAGTTTTGAGAAATTACTATAAGCGAGCGATCTGGACGTGTGTCTGGCAGAAAAAGGAAATTTGTAAAGATGGATGTCATGAATTTATAATATATATATATATATATATATATATATATATATATATATATATGAGATGACTTTTGAACTATATTAATGTAAATACGTTGTTCGTGCTCTATCAAAATCTTTCATTTGCTAACTACGCCTATCAGTAGTTAGAATCTTTTATTAAGCTGGCAGTATTGGTGCTAGCTGTATTGTAGTAGCTCGAGTAACGAATATTTTTGTGAGGTAAGTGATTCATGGAAGGTATAGTTTATTGTTAATCAGGGCCATTCTTTTGTAGGGATTATTGAAAGTCAGATTGCGTTGCGCTAAAAATATTGTGTGTCAGTTTAGTGATGATCAGAATATGTAAAGAGAGAAATGTCTGAGTGTGTTCAGCTATTCTCAGCTGTTTGAAATTCCAATAACGTAAGAGGTTTTCCAGCACTGTCATTTTTAAATTTTTCTAAGGGGACGTTACAATCTACCCAATGTATGGAGCTTACAAAATGTACTACCACGTAACTCAGAAGGTATGGGCAAATTGTTGCGTGATTGTTCGTGGGTCGCAGCACTGCTGTCATATATCAAACTTAAACTAGGTTTAATAAGCTCGTTCTAATGTAATAATATAATAATAATATTAATAATATTTGCAGCACAATAATTAAACTACTAAGACAATTGAATTGTTTGCTGTAGTAAAATGAAGTCCCATTTATTAAATATTTTCAGAAATGCTTCAAGTCTCGCCTTGGCCAGTTGATCACTTATACTGCTTTGTGTCTCAGTAAAGCTGCCGTAGAATGTAATATTGCACCTTTAATGATTTTGAGTACTTATGCCATATTTAATGCCATGTGTGGCTGGTGGGTTGTGATCATAAATTATTCTGTCCAAAAGGCAGTTAACTGAAATACAGTGAATTTATAAACTGTTTGTTAAAATAATAATTTGATCTGATATTAAGTTTGATCAGACCAAAACAGATGGTTTGTTGCAATTAAAATTTAAAATCACGAATTAATTGCAATTACGACTGTGAATTTAAAGATTTGTTCCATTTTCTGCTCTCTAGTCTTATGCTGTCCTAGTACGTTCTTTCCATGTTTACTGTCTTGCTGAAAGTCTTCAATAATGTTTATTTGGGCTTAATCCAAAATAAGAAGGACCTATCTTATTAAGAAGTTTTCGAGGCTGTCTACCGTTGGTGAACATCTGTAGCTTTTGGACCAAAGACTCTATTTGAGCACTACAAGAAACACTGATTTAGAATTATCCTCATGTATACAGATTTTAGAATCTTTCAGTGTAATTTTAAAGTAAACATGTTTAATGACAAGCATTTCTTAATTGAGTTTATGGCAGACACAACAAACTTAAGTTTTTAATTGAGATGGCATTAAATTTATTAAAAGTTGTGTCTTTGTTCTTTTTTTTAATTGTATGTTTTCTGATTGTGTCTGTGTTGCACATAGGACTTGAAAAATTGTTAAAAATATATCTTACTTTCTTTTGTGATTTTGATTGAGCTCAGCTCAAAATCGCTTACCCAAACCGCTCAGTGTTGTTTCCCCGAATGAGGAGCGACGACAGGATAATGCCAATTAATTAACAGAGCTTTGTATGAGAGGAACTATGATCCAGTGGGGCGAAATCGTTTCTCATCATCCCAGCCCATCTAAGGCCAGCTACAGTGAAGAACTTAAATGACGCTACAAGATCTGGTAACTTGGGATTTGTGTAGACTAGAGAGACACAGGTCTCATTGGTTAGGTATCTAGCGTCCTGTTAGTTGAAGTGTAAGCTATATAAACAATGCTACCGACGAAAGCACGTGGTGCAATTAGCTCTGGGTCATCTGGTGTCAATTCAGCCTACAGCAGCTATACTACCGCCTAGATTTTACTTGCAGTTATCATCAGTAGAATGTACCACGTTGTATTAAGGCAGTAGGTAGTAAATTTACATACATTCGTCTGCAAATAATTCAAGTTTAGGTTCAGTTATTTATGAGATTATAAACACTTCTTCTTGAAATTTGCACAGATACTACGGCTGCAGGAATATAAGTATCAAATAAAAATATAATTTTATTTCATTTCTTGTGCCTCAAGTCCATTCCCCAAACACTGCGTCCTGATGTACTGCAGTCTCTTACAGCAGATTATTAAAGCAAAGAGTGAAAGAATTCCAGTCGCCTCACCATCACTCCCGTGAACCCAGCCTTGATTAGTATCTCCACAATATTCCGATATATCATTATATCACTTCATACAGACAATCTATCCTTCTTCTGAATAATTACTCGTTCATTGTTGAATTAATGGAATAATATCCATAGACAGATCATGCCTCTTCTCTAGAAGAATTATCATTACATATCGTCTTTACACGATAAGAGATACACCATCACATATCAAGGAATGAAACTTAGTGCATGGATCGTGTAAGACAAGTACATCAAACCACGTAGTGTCTTTCGTCTGTACAGTAGCGTATTTCCAATCCCATGAGCTATAGATGTTTTTGATTCTGAAACTTAAGTCCAACATCTACTGATTCATTAATGTGAAATGTCGACAAACGGAAGTCGATCGACGTACTGACTACCTCACGCACTCTGCTGTCACCAAAGTAGAGCCGACTGCCGCTCGAGAAATTGCAAAGTACCTTGTAGAAGACATCATTCTGAAACACAGACCAGCCTGTGTGATAATCTCTGATCGTTGGAAAGCATTCCAATCGAGACTGGTATCGGAGGTAATATAACGCTGCGACGTCACCAACAGCACAAGTGACTACCATCTGCAGACGAATAGCCTCACAGAACATTTTAACAAGACCTTCAGGTATGCTGTCGATGCAGGTTGATGTCAAACAGAGAGATTGGGATACGATCCTGCCTGTCATAACATTTGCACACAACACAGCGAAGCAAGACACTACATGCTCCACACTATTCAGTCTGCTGGAAGGTCACGAAGCCGGAACGGTAAAAAGATACACAGTTTTTTCTTTCTACCTGGACGATACCCACGACGACTATAGTTAAAAAATCACCATGCACGAAGAACCAAGAACACTGGCTCGCATACGGACCATGGACAGAGTGCGATACAATGGAAAGTACTGGCCGGTGAGGTACAGCCCCTGAGCCATGGTTTGGATTTCTGCACTTGTGCGGGAAGTAGTACTAGCGGAAAAACTACTAAAGTGCTACTTGGGGCAACACAGTATTCTTCCTTGCTTGTTAGGCGTCACATATGACGTCGAGGATTATGACTATTTTTCAAGATGACACAAGTGCGGAGATATCATCCATGACAAGATGAAGGCCCTCCACAATCCAGAGATACAGATCGACGATGGCAGATTCAAGGAAATTTAAGATCCACTGGCGATTGTGGAGCTCCTATGGGACAGGCTACCTTTGATGCTCCCCATAGTGAGGGGACGGGCTACCTTTGATGCACCCTTTAGTGAACAACGTGAAACAACGTGCCCGGAAGATCTGGTTTCCAGTAAGATTTTATGAAACAGTGGGTCGCTGTTTCTCCAGCAGAGTGACCAATGCCGCAAGCTACAGTATATGCAGCGTGTCATAGTAGTTAGTGACGTTGGCTCATGCACTGTTCGTTGCCATTTCAAACCCGACCAAAAGCAGTTATTTGGTGTTCCGTATTTATCACTTCTGGAAGACTGTTGAAATATCTTATAGTGCTCCCAAAATGCCAGGGCCGCTAGATGCGCAGTCGGCTGGAGAAGTGTGGGAGAGCGGCAGTGGTGGTGGTGGTGGGGGGGGGGGGGGGGAGGTCGCTCAGAGCACTGTAGGGGAAATGTCGTGTGCTGGAGGGGAACTGCGGTTCTGAACTGAAGCATACACTCACGTTTTTGATAAATATTATGTGGGGCGCCTTCACGCTCACACTTGTGGTGAGCATTCAAAAAGATCTGTCACCTCTTCTTTGGTTAGAGCCATTCTGCCGAAAGTACAGCGATTTATTTTGCCTGGTTTGTTAACCATTTGTAACTTTCAGAGAAGAGCCAAGAGAGGGGAATTTTGAGTAAAACCTACGCATTTCTCTTGTTTCCATGTTAAAATTTGCTTCTTTTGCCAAAACTCAATAGAGTTTATACAGTCTCACTTCACTAACGTGTTATGCAGATACAATTGCGAGATAATTCTGAACAGTGGTTTATTAAGTTTATTAAGTGACAAAGTGAAGAAAAGTAAGGTCAGTAGCTTATGAAAAAGCACGTCGTTTGTAGAAAATATGTTTTTTCCAAAACCCACAGCATTGCTTGTTACACCAGCTGTCGACAGCCCTTAACAATAACATTCTTTCGTCAAAATAATATGTAGTTATTGGAATAACATGGTAAACAATAAAGCTTTGCATAATAACGAAATGGCAAAATACTCTCCTCCTTCAGTGCAATCATTCGCCAGAATCTCATTTCGATATCTGGAACCGTTTATGAAATATGAGTAAAGTTGTGGATAATTCACTCTGGCCTTATCGCTGGCGCGATGCAATCACAAACGATCGCATTTTCTCGAAATTGGTGACAGATAGAAATCTCCAACCAAGTCTAAAGAAAAATTCAATATCAAAAAAGCTAAATTTCATATGCAGCAATATATTATGTAATATGTACCAGAAGCAAAAATCATAGCCACTCCTGATTTTCATTGCAAATTTTTTCCAATTCTGCACCATATCTTACTTCCACATTAATACCGCAATAGCTATGACCACTAGCGAAATGATGGGTACATCATAATGAACCCGGCATACAAAGGTACAAGTAAAGCAAAATTGATACTTTTTACCGAATACTTTCTGTAAAATCATTTGAGAAAGATTGCTCGTCGATTCTGTCAATGTCGAGCGGCCGAAACGTGGAAAACGGTTGTCGGCCTCCCCTTCAGAACAAACGAATGAACTCGCACATGGTCACAGCACATAGGCCACCGTATACTGCGTGACCTATACGTTTGTAAAGTTAGTATATTCTCGAATATTTGATGACGTATAAATACTAGTATTCTGAAACCCATACGTAACAGAAAAATGTATGTATGTACGTGTGTGTGTGTGTTTATATGTACGTTTGTTCCACATCTCCTCCTAATCATTATACTGATTTCAACCTAATTTGTTACACACAACCCATAACAATCGCTGTCGGTGTAGGAACCATCTATGTGTCACAGTTCAGAAGATATGACGTAATAAACAGTGAGATGCCCGAAAAACTGTCACTTTTTGCTTGACGCTAGATCTTTCACTACTTTGCTATTAACACTATTCCGAACATATTTCGCAGACAATACCCACAAACGCAAGATTGCACTACAAACAGTTCAAGAGATATAACGTCAAAAACCCTGAGATGCATGAAAATGTTGTGTCATCCATGAAGTTTTAATATATTTATTCTTTACTATTATGATACCCCTAGAGTCGAGTCAATTTAAGGAAATCACTGACACATTATAGCATTTTTGACAGCTTTCAACTGATAAAATGGAAATGAATATTTTTTCGATTTACAGTACGAACAAAGTTCATCTTTTGTTTCCATTTCTAATAGAAAATCGGCTAAATGAATACCTGGGCAATGCCAGGTTTGTCAGTTAGTATTCCACATTTGCGTAAAAAGCTGCTGTCTCCAAGCAGGAGGTAAGCTTTTTGATGGCTGTACAATGATGTCAATAATGTAGCTGTTTTCAGTGCTAACAGTAAGTGCGGAACTTTCTTGACGACCATGACCTATCTATTGGACCTGATTGTGGTTTACATGTACAATATGAAATCATATGGGTCGTTGTTATGCTGTAGGCAGCTTCTGTCTATGGCATACAGCAAAATTCTGCAACAAAGAATTAGAGACAAAATTAATGTAATTATTCTCTTGTGATGATAGCTTAACTCAAGCACCGTTCATAAACTGCCATGGAGGACTGGGGCTTTCGGAGTCCTACAAAAAGTGTCTGACTTTCGTTCATAGCATCGATTTGACCTTAAACGTTCCTTGAAGATAATTTATTCACTTCAAAACAAATATGTCTACAAAACTTTCACAGTTCTATATATTCTTCCAAATATCGAAAATTATTTCTCACAAAACAGCAAGCCAAGAAGTTCTTAACATCAGTGTACCAGGATATATAAAAGCACAATTCACAGATACTGGCCACTGTCTATAACAATGAATATCTTTAAGCTCATAAAAACTCTCAAAATGTCTCAACAACCTTAAAACACTTTCCACAATTGTTGATTAAAACGTCGAAACAAATATTAAAACAACAAACGTAACAAAATATTACGTAAAATGGCAAATCCAGTAGGCAAAGTCTGATCAGTTGTGTTAGTAAAGTACAAAACCTTGCAGTAAAATAAATTGTAAAGGTTACAACAACAATAGGCTGACTAGAAGCAATTAGACATGTCTAAATCATCGCAGTTTTACGTCATACCTTCCACATATGTCACCCATCTCCTAACCGCCAGTGGAACCCTTGACATCTCCTTCCATTAAAAGATGAACCACATCCATTGTATACATTTGAACATATTGCCTTTTTCTTAACGCAGTCCACTTTATGGAATATGCCTATTTCAGACGTAGATTGACAGTAGGTCACACACAAGGAAAGAGACTGAAAGTACTGCTCCTGAGCGACAGTAACTTTTCAGATCCCGGCCCAGTCCTTTAACGGGAGCCACAATAATTCCAATAAATATTTATAACGCCCTGCGAGACCTGCAAAACACTTCTAATCTATTCTCAGAAAATATAGTCAAACATCTGTCTTAACACAAGCCTTATCTACACTTGACTAGCTTTACGCCATAACGCGACAGTAAAAATTATAAACCATAGCTTTTATTGCTGCCACAGATTGATCGGAAATTAGTAATACCGAATAAGACAAGTGCAACAATATTCTTAAATCAACTCGGGCAAAGTACCGTAATTATTGTATTTCATGGAACCAGAAATAATAATTATTTCTGGTTCCTTGAAATAAAACAATAATTATTTCTGGTTCCTTGAAATACAATGATTATGGTATTTCGTCTGAGTTGATTTAGGAATATTGTTGCGCTTGTCTTATTCAGTAATATCGATTTTTTTTATCAGTCTGAGGCAGCAATTAAAATGATCGTTATTACTATTCGGATAGCAGTTGGAGCGAAAGCATTGATCTCCCAGACACTAAGTTCCTCAAGTACAAGCATACACAGTAACAGTAACACGTGACTACAACATATCGTAACACTGTCTCCAGACCACGGTCACATCATCACAACATCATCCATGTCAAAGGTGAGTCGACAAGCATCACACGAAAGTGCCCACTTCTGGGCACATATGTACAGGCACACTCGGCCGTACGCCATAGTATGTATCAGAATAGAACTAGGGGAGAGTCCGCGGCCCCCCCCCCCCTTGCCCCCCATCCCCTACACACCCCAGGTAGCGTTCGAATTTCACTGCACCGCCAGCGAATATTAACCAGGAACTCGTTAACACTGGGCAGCTAAATACGTTACTGTTCGAGTGCAGAGACTATGTGCCATTCCCAGAGAGATAACAGCTGCTCTCTGCACCATTTCCGTACAAGCGACCCGTAACCACAAATTTGTTGCCTCAGTCGGAAATTTCAGTTCTGTTCGCTGGCTGCGTGTTCCTCCATACTCCATAGATCACGTGAGGTCACCTTGCCCATGTTTTTTTTAACAGGGCCGCGGTCGACTGCGATAGTGCCAGCCACCAGCACATTATTCAGACAAGACATAACTTTAGTCGTGTATTCAGCGATCATATTAACTACGATATGACTTTTCAAACGCATAAACGTAAATAGAGTGAGAATGTACACAGTTTTCTAGTTATCGGCCAAGATTATAATTTAAATAATGGGCATTATCGTGCTAAGTTCAGTAACTCTATCTGTATTTAATAAAGTAACATACTGCAGTCAGTGTAATCTGTATGATGTAGATGTCTTATGAAAATGCAGCTTTAACCTACTGGTTGGAAGTGTTGTAGATACAGAAAACATGTAACCTGCAAATGTAAACTAAGTACTTTAGATATAGATGTAAACTGACAATTAAGTTATATTTTGTAAATTTATTTAGAAAATGTGATCATAACCTACTTGTTGTATACGTACCACAACATATTGAGCTAAATATTTCAGTGCTTTTCTTACAATCTATACCTGTCATGCCTGTTTGAACCTCCATAACTGGCACACCATTACATTCCCTACCTCTGTTGTATAAGTTATGTAAAATGATAGCTTTCGAAGAGTGTATGTGTAAAGAATTCACCGCATGCAAACAAAGTAAATGTAATACGATATAAAGCTGCCAAGTGCCTTTTGACACAATAACTATAGGTATTAAAAACTATAGATAATAAATGATCTTGATAAACTGAAGTATAATACAAGCTACATAAAGTTCGTGTTACCTTTTATGTAAATGTAATCTCGAATTTGGACATCTGAGTCATTTGTAGACATTTAAGGTGTGGAAATAGCCTATTGTAATAGTGCCTCTGCCTTTAAGCATTTCTTTATCTTTTTTTTCAGGCATTTTAGATTTAATTTATCACTTCAGATAACAAAGACATGAAAAGTATTTGAGAAGTATGCGCCCTTGCACATGATAAAATGAGTTTAACAACAATGTGTGAACTCTTGATTTCTTATAAATAACACGCACTATTCTCTATCTTATGACAATGAAAGTGATGAAGGGGTAAAGCAATAAAATCTAAAGACTTGTAGCATAGTATTCGAAATAAAAAAACTTTTTTCCTCAAATATAAAAGACAGACATACGAATTTACTGATAGTGCAGAATGAAGGTGTAACATTGATATAAACTTTTCATATCTAAATTAAATTGATTGAGGAGACAGTACAGTATTTGACACAAGGATTTTGTATTTTTGTAATGTGAAGTATAAAAAAGAGGGAAAGAGAGATATGAAATCTCAGATTTGTGAGATGAAATTTACTGACAAGGCAAAATTTTACGTGCTTATGTGTATTTGATATAAAAAGAGATAGATGTGGAATGACAGTAGGTTCCATCAGCATAGCCAATTTGTTTACATATTCTTTAATAAATTATTCAGGCCATTTGGATACTTTTGAATGTAGCACAAAAGAACAATTCGTATCGTTCGGATACTTTTGAATACGGCGCAATTTATGCAACTCAGTTGAAACTTTTTTTGGCATGAAAATACTGTAGTATAGTGAATAACTGTAAATACTCTGAAAAACAATTAATGACATTCAGATATTTTTGAGTAGGACACAAAATGAGTCAGATCATTTGGAAATTTTGTATGTGGTGGCTTTATACTGGTTGGCTGTTTCATATTAACAGCTGATAGAACAATGTGCTCTGTTTAGCTGTTTCATTTTAATGACTGCTAAAATACCGCATTTTGATTGGCTGTTTCGTTTTAATGATTGTTGCATGCTAAGCTATGATTGGCTGTTTCGCTGAATTGTTTCTTTAAATTTCCCATCACAGGAGTCTTGCATGTTTGAATTTCCCATCATCGCCATCTTCTGTTGCGACGTCACTGCCTCTGCATCTGACAAACTGCTGATCGTAACAAAACTCTCCTCATTGTGTACTGGAACAGTGACTACTAGATCCTTCTCTAGGGGTGATGGGTGGACTGGAATCGGCGCTGCATTCCTACTCCAGTGTTAAATGGACGGTATAAGGGGTCAGTATTTAATCCATTCAGGCGTCAATCATTCTGAGAGTGCTAATTAGCAAATAAGCCGAAGAAAGGTTGGAGTACATTGTTACAATGGATAACAGTTTCTAGCTACAGAAGGTGCTCTAGCTACAGAAGGTGAAGATCCACAATAGCTAATACCAGCCGGCCGCGGTGGTGTAACGGTTCTAGGCGCTCAGTCCGGAACCCCGGGACTGCTACAGTCGCATGTTCGAATCCTGCCTCGGGCATGGATGTGTGTGATGTCCTTAGGTTAGTTAGGTTTAAGTAGTTTTAAGTTCTAGGGTACTGATGACCACAGATGTTAAGTCCCATCGTGCTCAGAGCCAGTTGAACCATTTAGCTAATACCAGTCGATCCCAGAAGGTGAAGAAAGAAGGAAGATTAAGGCTTATTGCTTCGTGGCTTACAAGGTTGTTAGAGTATGTGGAGAGGAACGTCGTTATGTTCAGGGAAGCGTACAGCTGGCGAGCCAGAAGCCGTCGTTAGAAGCAGAACAGCTGGCAAAGCTAAATTATATTAACAACTGGAAGAGTGATCGAAAAGTTGTGTTAAGAATACAAGTATGTACAAATAGAAAATTCTCGTATGTGGGCTATTTATTCCATAAGATGTTACAACCGTAAAAAATTTCCTAGATATATCTCCTTCATCTGTATTACTAATAGGTTCCTAAATCTGTTTCTTACTAAATTACTGAACACTCGTAACATTTACGATTGCACTTTGTATCTCTTCGCGGTTCCTCCCAATATACACACACGAGGGACACGTGTCATTCAGTAGCTTCATGGCAAATATTGTTATTAACAATCGATGAACTATTTATTGCCAGACTCTAGCGGTTTGCTGACATTGGTGTTCTTGTCGTAAATCCTGCGAATGTTTTGTAATGATGTGCCTGTTTTCTAACAGTCGACACATTTTAGCTTTTTGAATTCATCTTAGTGTGGCATCTTAGGTGAAATATCAAGTAGTTACAGTTAGAAGAGTCTTGCTTTACACCTCGTTGGCCATGTTCAGTGTTAATCTCGTGCTTTTGCTGCTGAAATTAGTACAATATGGATGGTGCTGAGTTTGATTTTGACTGAGTTTGATTTTGACTGAGTTTGATTTTGACTGAGTTTGATTTTGACTGAGTTTGATTTTGACTGAGTTTGATTTTGACTGAGTTTGATTTTGACTGAGTTTGATTTTGACTGAGTTTGATTTTGACTGAGTTTGATTTTGACTGAGTTTGATTTTGACTGAGTTTGATTTTGACTGAGTTTGATTTTGACTGAGTTTGATTTTGACACTAACGTACTGAGTGGTTTGCTTGAAGAACTTGTCCTGAGAAACAGCAGAACCTGCAACAACCTCAAGGACGAAACGTATGCTGAATTAATCTTTGGAGCAAACAAGGAATGACGACGACAATTTGAAACAACTGTTCAGTAGCAATTTGTGCAGCATACCGGACTGTTCTTAGTCAAATTGTGACAATAGTGTCTAAAACAGAAAACTCTTCACTGATTTTGTGAGGAAAATACTCTTGGAGTTATCCTAATTTGTAACTAGTACATAAGCTAAAGTATGACCTCTTTTATAATTACGTTTTGGTCAGTGACATTGTCATTATGTGTTGTAAAACAGGGCATTTTATATGTAATAGGTCTAGTAATTGTAATTAACTAGTGCATAACGTGTCAGTTGTGGCTGCCTTTGAATAAAATGTAGTGTAATGAAACTGACGATGGTTTAGTAGCAATGAAACATTTTTTCCTCCTTTACTGCTCCAGGGTTAATGGCACAAAAATAGTGTAAATAACTGGCATTCTGTGAGACGCGCAGACTAAACTCTTTTGCCATTTGTAGCATTTATGGACCAATGGTAGGGTTTCTGAAAAATAAAAGGAAAAGCAAAATACGAAAGGGTTCTGAGCAGGTGACCGAACGTTGACAACTATATTGGCGGATGGTTCAGTTTCAGTAAATAAGAAGAGGATAACGAGCACAGAGTGAATTATTAAAAGCGAACCGTTGGAAAAGTCACTTCCAAGAACTGAAATAAAGTTATTTAAGGTAGTGGTAGTACGTTACGCTGAGAAGCAAGAGCTAGAATTATGAGAGAAAACAGCACAAATTATAAAATGGTTAAAATGTCTCTGAGCACTATGGTACTTAACTTCTGAGGTCATCAGTCCCCCAGAACGCAGGACTACTTAAACCTAAATAACCTAACGACGTCACAAACATCCATGCCCGAGGCAGGATTCGAAGCTGCGACCGCAGCGGTGGCGCGGTTCCAGACTGTAGCACCTACATCCGTTCGGCCACCTCGGCCGGCACACAAATTATAGGAAAATATTATGTTGAAGTAAGAAGGAAGATAATAGCACGGTAAATGACCACATACAGTTTCTTCGGAGCAAAAGTATTCATTCGTATAAGGCGAACAGGAAGAAGGAGCAACATTTAAACCGTTCGCCGCCAGCAAAAAAACTTGTGTACATGAAAGCGCGCGGGAAGTGAAAGTATGTATGGTCTTGTTTAACTATATGGATTCTTCTGTCATTCTCGGAAGGCCATACTTCCTAGGACATTTTGTTATTTGGTCTTCAGTTAGATTATTAAAAGAAATTTCCGTTTCTTGCCAGGAGAAATTCCGTGTTTACCGAAAGACTGTGCTTAACTCAGCACTCGACTAAAGCAGGTGTGGAGCGTGTCTCTACGGAGACAGCTTTATCCGAGGACGCGGAACGTGTAATTTGCTAGTCTGTTCCGCACAAATAAATAAAAGGAGTGAGGTGGGGCTGGAATGGCCACGGAGGAGGGAAACGGCAGTGACTCAGTGATTACAGACGTAAGACACGTTATTTTCGTACCAGGGCCGCGCTTCCAGGCCAGAGCTGCGGCCAGTTGCGCAGAGGG
The DNA here is from genome assembly GCF_023864345.2 of Schistocerca serialis cubense. Lineage (NCBI taxonomy): Eukaryota > Metazoa > Arthropoda > Insecta > Orthoptera > Acrididae > Schistocerca > Schistocerca serialis. The sequence continues at coordinate 584,448,084 of NC_064643.1, forward strand.
CGTGGTCGAGTCAGGTGTAGCTCTCCCTGGCGCCGTACGGCTCAATTAGGCCCGCTCGGCCGCGGGCTCTGGTAATGGCCCAACACAATTGTCGGGAAAGCTAAGTCACAAACACTGATGCAAACTCTGCTCGCCGACCGTAAAAGGGAAAACATGTTGCGAGGGAGGCCGGCACTAATCTGCCCACCGCGCTGTTGGCAGAAGCGCTCAGAGTCGTCTGCTGCCCCCGCCCTGGGTTTCGATGCCAATAAACCCTGGTATGGCGTGCAAAGGCTCCTGACTGACGTGCAATATGAACGTCAGCATGCATTTCTCTTAATGAGAAACATAGCTGTTCTTTTTCATACACACAGCGATGTCATCCAGCCTTAAGTTCCACGTTTTGTTTTGGCACGTCCGTATTTCGTAAATTTCGATACCAATAAATGAGCAGGCCATTTCAGTCCATTGAGCGAAGGAAAAATAGGGAAAAAATACATGTGGCCACAAATTTTTTTCGAGTGGTTGGAGGGAGTTTCATGAACAACATGCTAAAAATCCTGACAAGTCGTATGTGAATGTGGGGATGGGAGAGAAATTCAAACGTAAATATTTTAAGTTTTTCTTGAGAAATTCGAAAGCCGCGACTTCTGTCGAACATGTTTGCCAGTACAAAACTGAAGTACATTCTTACAGAAAAGGTCTCTTCATTTTTTTCTCTAGGAGTAATAGTTACTGCATTGCTGGGGACAGGAAAGTCGCATTGTTATTGGAAATAGTCCTTTGTGGTATGAAATTGTAGTTTAGTGTTAAGAAGCTTAAGAACATTTATTAAATATGTGTACTACATCTAAGTTCAGTGGAGCCATGTCAAGGGATAAATTGTGTGCTGAGAGTGTAACATTGTTGAGAGTGGGTGGTGAGTGCGGAGGACAGAAGCATGATTCAAGGTAGTTGGCCAGATTGTGGTCATGCACTGCCCTCCGTTGTACGTGTCTGAAAACTGAGGGATGAGGGGTGAGCTGGAGAGGCCCTCCCTCCTCATCCCTCCCCCGCTCCTCTCTCTAGCCCAATATGTCACTAGAAGCAGCTACGGCATGTCTCACAAAGTTATGCCTACGTTTTGTCAGCGCACCTTATAAATGAATGGTGACACTGTGTGGAGATATGCGAGGGGGGGGGGGGGGGGGAGGGAGGAGGAAGGTTCAAAAATGGTTCAAATGGCTCTGAGCACTATGCGACTTAACTTCTGAGGTCATCAGTCGCCTAGAACTTGGAACTAATTAAACCTAACTAACCTAAGGACATCACACACATCCATGCCCGAGGCAGGATTCGAAACTGCGACCGTAGCGGTCACGCGGTTCCAGACTGGAGCGCCTAGGACCGCATGGCCACACCGGCCGGCTGAGGAGGGAAGGGGGGCGGGGAGGTTATTTTCCACAATGTGTATTAACACTACACAGAGAAAGTTATGAGTTAGTAATAACACTGCGCAAGACACGTATACGCACAGATCCCACGTAAATCTTGTCACATTCCTCTTCTACACTGCTAGCAGGAAAACTGATTCTTCCGGGAAAGGCAACCCATGACGTGCGCTATTCCGTTTACATACAGACCATATCGGTCCTGCGTTTCTTGTAGAATTCACTTATGTGACCAGACAAAATAGCTTCACTGAGCTCGTGTCTACATAACGGAGGCATTTGCCTTTGATTGAGTGAGTGCTCATTCGTAGTTTTTAGTCTCATATGCATTACCCCAGCCTAGCTCTCCCAACATCTGAAGACTTAAATTGGTTATCTCCGCTACAGAAGCAGGTCAACTAGATGTTGTGGAGCTTCATGTATTTCAACGTCCATGTCTACACTTGAACACGATCACTTCCATTCCATCAGGTACATTCACAGCCATCCTGCAAGTTTACTGTGAACGTATGGTAAGCGGCCCCACTCAGTGGAGACCACTGTACAAATGGCAGCAATTCTTTAATGGACAAGAGTTATGCTGTGCACCAGTAACACAAGGAATGGTGAGAGAAGTGCTGTAACTTTCTGGTCATTCATTAACTGTTGTGTACATAGTTCCACGTAGTCAGCGCGTACACAACTTTCCCAATAGAGCGCGCCACGCTAAGCACAACAGCGCAGGCGCAGCGCTCGTCCGTCTCCGCACTAGGAGATGGCGCTATCTTAGAGACGGATCAAATTCTGCTTCCGCCGATCCGCGTATTAATATGTAACGCAGCCAATGAGATTTCTGGTGACATAGAACCTTTTCTCCTCGCGGATCACACTCGTGCAATGATACCTGAACGCGCGAGGTATTATAACGAATGTACAGACCTCCGATTAGTCAGTCTGCACCAGTCTGTACCAGTCTGCATTAGTCTGCATCAGTCTGCATTAGTCTATAGTCAAGTTTCAGTCTGCGCCTAATAAGATTACCATATTCCTGTACATAGCCATGAAGAGAAATGTATAGACACTTTGTCAAGTATCAGAGATATGTGAGAATAAGATTAACGTACTAAGACCAAAGGAACTTCAGACTGTCAACTGTAAATAGCATCCAGAACCAAGTTAAGTTATTTTTATGCTTGTTATGATTTTAATAAATGTGTGTGAAAATTAATCAAGTTCTGTTTAAAGTTGGTCACCGTCAATCTGCTACTCTAAGCGTTCAAGTGGCATTTCTGTTGTCTGACCTAACGGCAGAAGATAAACACGCCACGATAAGACCACGAGACATATTGCTGACTCTCGCCTACTTCGTTAGAGCGACAAGTCAAATAATCTGATGGTGTGTGTACCGAAAGTCTTACAGTACGCACACCACATTAACTCACCACGAAGCGACTGCCACACAATTACACAGCTATACAATATGCTGTCAACGACTGAGAGCAGCAAGCTGCCACATTTATTAATCCAGTCCCTTTGTACCAGCACTGCGTAGACTACTGAGATCGTGACTCTTACATATGAAATACTTCTGACACTATATAAACGTATTATACGTAAAAGCTCACTTGGCAATTGCAAGTAGATACTCGCTTAAAAACTAAAAATACACCACTATGTAAACACTCGTTCATTGGCGTTATTTTTCTTACTCACGTAAGAGAACTGGATAGGAAATGCTGGGGAGGAACGGTCTGTCTGCAAACTGAAAAGCGAGCAGCACTCGTGGTAGGGGGTGTTGCGATGTTGCCTTTCCTGGAGGAATGCCACAACTGCTGAGCAGGACGAGTAAGAATCGATCCTCGCAGTAGCAGTGTAGACCAGTGAGCAGAGATTTAAACAGAAACGAATCACATTAGTAGTAATAGTGACTCCTACCGCATTTCCATGTAGTGTTAATGCACTTAGTGGAAAATAAACACCTCGGACCTACCCTCACATAGCGCCGCCAGTGATTCATAAGGCGCACTACGGAGGGGTCGGAACTTTGTGAAACACCCTGCAGTTGCTTCTTGTGACGTAGTGGGTACAGAGAGTGGGCAATCGCCTGCTTGCTCTGCAGCTTTCAGATTGTGGTAGATTCTTTTGTGTGTTTGTCTGTTTTTTTTGTTCATCTGTTGTCGATGTATTGTGCTCGCAGTAAAAGGTCGTAACAACGTGATAAAATTGTCTCTGATAGTGCTGTTAGAAGAATTACTGTTTGTACCTTCACATTGCGCCGCCAGTGATTCATAAGGCGCACTACGGAGGGGTCGGAACTTTGTGAAACACCCTGCAGTTGCTTCGTGTGACGTAGTGGGTACAGAGAGTGGGCAATCGCCTGCTTGCTCTGCAGCTTTCAGATTGTGGTAGATTCTTTTGTGTGTGTGTCTGTTTTTTTGTTTATCTGTTGTCGATGTATTGTGCTCGCAGTAAAAGGTCGTACCAACGTGATAAAATTGTCTCTGATAGTGCTGTTAAAAGAATTACTGTTTGTACCTTCACAATGCGCCGCCAGTGATTCATAAGGCGCACTACGGAGGGGTCGGAACTTTGTGAAACACCCTGCAGTTGCTTCGTGTGACGTAGTGGGTACAGAGAGTGGGCAATCGCCTGCTTGCTCTGCAGCTTTCAGATTGTGGTAGATTCTTTTGTGTGTTTGTCTGTTTTTTTGTTTATCTGTTGTCGATGTATTGTGCTCGCAGTAAAAGGTCGTAACAACGTGATAAAATTGTCTCTGATAGTGCTGTTAAAAGGATTACTGTTTGTTGCGCGTATGAAGAGTCTTGGGAGAGACGGCTGGATATTTTTAGGAACTATTCATACATGAGATTGCAGGTTCGAGTGCTGTTGTCCACGTCTCTTCCCGTACACGTCGCATCCAATCTGAAACAATTCTGCTATTTCAATACTTCCAAAAATACTAATAAAGGTCGTGACGCTCACCTTTGTTCTCATGAAATAATAACGGTTTATTGTGTCTCTTGTACAATTCTTCACATAACATCAAAAGAAGCGAACAGAAAACTCTAGTTACCGTTAGTTACGAGTAAACCACAGAGAAAGTAATATTCCGAGTCAACGATATAATTATCATAGAGTCTCTCAGATAACGTCTTTGCCACTTAGCTTTCTCACAGTCGATTCAGTACATTACGTATTTGTTACACTACAAGATATATGAACGAGGGGAGCGCATGACCCCAACCCGGCCCCGTGCTTCCCACCGCCACCCCCACGCCCCACCCACAATCCAGCCAAATCCTCATAACACAATTATCCATTAACATGGCACTAATATTATTACATTAACATATGCAGTCTTTCTATCTATTACAAACCAGTAATCACCACTCCAAGAGACAAAAATCAATCGTAACTTATTTGTAGAAAATTTTACGTAGAGTAATTTTATGCTGGGAAATATTTTCACTTGTTGGCACGGTTCTCGAGTTATTCAACTAAAGCATAAAGTAGTGCCGTTTAGGAGACCCCCTCCTCCCACACCACACCCTTTTTTACACCCAGACGGTCTATATTTTTAGTATGTTGTTTATGGCACTCTCTTGTGCAACTGTACAAAACTTGTAACTACATGAATTTTTTGCCTATTGGACCTTCTCTATCATCGTTGATTGGGGATATAGCTTTACGCGAGGGTCTTTCAATAATTAAGGCAATACTTTTTTTACCGAAAGCAGGTTGGTTTTATTGCGGACTGGAATACACCACCTTATTCCCCACTCGTTTGGCTACAAAACCCTATTTTTCAATGCTGCGGTCTCACAACAACGTACTGGCCTGTACCACTCTAAAGGTCCATGTCAGTGCAAAAGTCTTGCTGCATCAATAATATCCCTATAATCCTCTTACTGTTTCACATGGGGTGCATCTTTCATAGGGGCAAATAAATGGAAGTCCGAAGGTGCGAGATCCGGGCCGTAGGGTGGATGACGAAGAACAGTCCAAAGAAAGTCGTTTTGTTTCCGGTTAGAAGTGATGAACCCACATCTTCATTTTCTCTCGTTTACTGATAATTAACATTTCTCCCTATATATGTAGGCTCGAACAAAACACTTTTACCGTCTGGGGAGAAAGTTGGTGATTCAGATTTCATGAGGAGGTACTGCCGCAGCGAAAAACACTTTTGTTTCAATAACTTGCCACTCCAATTGGTGTGTCATATCCATGGAACCCTCTCCATTATTTAGCAATAATACAAAACGAGCTGTCCTTCTTTGAAATTTTTGCATGACCTTCCTCAGTCCTATCTGACGCAGTTCCCACACCATACAGCAATACTACAGAATAGGGCGGACAAGCGTGGTGTAAGCACTCTCTTTAGCAGAACTGTTACATTTTCTAAACCTTCTGTCAGTAAATCGCAGTCTTCGATTTGCTTTCCCTGCAAGATTACCTGTGTGATCGTTTAAGTTAATCGTAACTGTAATATCCAAGTATTTTGTTCAGTATACAGCCTTTAGATTTGTGTGATTTATCGTGTAACCGAAATTTAGCGGGTGCCGTTTAGTGCTCATGTGGATAACTTCACTCTTGTCTTTATTTGGAGTCGATTGCCAGTTTTTGCACCATACGGATATCTTGTTTAAATCATTTTGCAATTGGTTTTGTTCAAATGATGACTTTGTAAGACAGTAAATAACATCATCTGCAAACAACCTAAGAGCACTGCTCAGATAGTCTCCTACGTCGTTTATTATATCAGGAACAACAGAGGGCCTATAACACTTGCTTGTAGGACGCCAGATATGACTTCTGTTTTACTAGATGATTTTCCGTCATTTATTTCGAACTGTCACCTTACTGATATAAAATCACGAATCATCACAACCAGGCGATACTCCATAGACATGCAATATAATTAGAAAGCGCTTGTGATGAACGGTGTCAAAGTCTTTCTGGAAATCTAAAAATATGAAATCAATCTGATGTCCCCTCTCAATAGGTTCCATTGTTTCGTAAGAGTAAAGAGTTACTTGTGTTTCACAAGAAACATATTTTCTAAATCCGTATTGGCTGTTTGTCAATAATTCGTTTTCTTCGAGGTAGCTGTAACGTTTGAGCTCAGTATATGTTGCAAAGTCCTACTGCAATTCGACGTTAGTGGTAAAGGCCTGTAATTCAGAGGATTACTCTTACTTGGATATTGGAGTGACTTGTGCACCTACGTGTACGGATCTTTTGGCGAGCGGGCGGTTGTACGAAGTGCGACAATAAAGTAATGACATTGATGTGAAAAGAAAAAAAATGTTGCTTACCGTTTTAGTCAAGTTTAGTGTTGTCTCCTTCAAAGTAGTTCCCTTCTGACTGCACAAACATTTTCCAGCGCTTCTGCCGTTGATGGTGACATTTCTGGAACTCATCTTCTGTAATATCCTCCAAGACCTTCGTCACAGCCTTTTGGACAGCTTGTGTTGTTTGAAGATGGTGTCCCTTGACCGACGTTTTGACTCTTGGAAATAGAAAAAAGTCGCAGGAAGCGATATCTTCTGAATAAGATGGCTGTGGTAGTAGTGAAAATTGTTTTGAGGTTAAAAATTGCTGTACTGACAGAGCAGTATGAGATGCCGCATTATCGTGATGCTGAATCCAATTATCAGCAATGTTGGCACGGACATGAAGAACTCTTTTACGAAGTCTTTCCAAAATTTCTTTGTAGTAATATTGTTTAACTGTTTGTTCAGGAGGCAGCCACTCTTTATGAACAATTCCACTGGAATCAAAGAAGCACACAAGCATGCATTCCACTTTTGACTTTGATATGCAAACTTTTTTGGTCCGGATGATCCCTTTGAACACCATTGCGACCTTTGGCGTTTTGTCTCTGGAGCGTACTTAAATAGTCAACTTTCATCACCAGTGATAACACAGCTCAACAATTCTGGATTGATTTCCGTTTGCTCGATAAGATCGGCTGCCACATCCTTCTGTATTTCTCGCTGTTGTGGTATGAGATTTTTGGGGAACATTTTTGCACAAATCTTTCTCATACCAAGATCTTCAGTTATTATTAGAGCAACTGTTTCTCGATTGATGTTCAGTTCTTCTGCAATCATTTTCACGGATAATCTTCGATCACATCGTACGAGTTCACGCTCCCTGGCCAAGCTGACATCCATCCGTGAGGTTGAGGGTCGTCCACTGCGGTCTTCATCTTCCACATTCGTTCTGCCATCGCTAAACATTTTATGCCAACGAAAAGCTTGAGCTCTTGACATAACCTCCTATCCAAAAGCCTTCTGAAGCTTACCGTAAATTGTCGTCACGTTTTCATCCAATTTAATGCAAGAAGAAATGGCATACCGTTGCGCAATATTATGCGGTTACATTTCCATGACGAGAGACAAAAACACGTGTTAACCTATTACGACTAATCAGTTGAATTGATAAGCTGCTTGGACTAGAAACAGCTCAGAGACCAAGATCGAAGATGTTGTGCCTAGGCAAGCCTTCAGGGTTACCACATCTTGCAAAGTCTCAATACTTTATTGTCGCACCTCGTATATGATTGCTATGTATGGAGCTATTGTATCAATGTATGAACGGAACCTGAATGGTATACACTCTTAAGTGTTTTAAGCTGCTTCGCTACATCGAGGATATCTAATTCTAAGTTACTTTCATCGGCTATGATGATGATCGACGAAAAATTGTAACCATTAGTATCGTAACGCGCAAGCAGTTCTGCGCAGATGGCCCTTCGTTGCTCTGTATGATCTGTTAGGCAGTGAGGAATCCAGTGCGCGCACACCAATGAGTAGCCCAGCTGGTGGACGAGTGTGGCTTGGTTCAAATGGCTCTGAGCACTATGGGACTTAACAGCTATGGTCATCAGTCCCCTAGAACTTAGAACTACTTAAACCTAACTAACCTAAGGACATCACACAACACCCAGTCATCACGAGGCAGAGAAATGGACGAGTGTGTCAGCAGTACCAGCAGAGACGTCCAGCTGGTAGCAAGGTATCTGATATGATTTCTCGATCACCTCGAACGAGAGTGTCCGCACGTTCCAACACTGTAGGAGTGTTGACAGAAGCCGGGGCCGGCACACAGGAGATCGGACAGGCTTGCGCGACCTTGTTGGAGTGATGACAGACGCCCCACTCAATGACTCATCGTGCTTGCACTCACAGCCAGACATCCGTAGACGTTCTACAAGTGCCTGTGAATATCTGATATCCTTTCTTTTCCGCCAGGAGAAACTCAGTGATAGCTCTCTGCTTGAAAAAACACCTCCCTGACAGATGCCATTTTGAAGGCTACTTACAGCACTGCTCGGGAATACTGCACGATGCCCGACAGCAAATTCCACATTTTTTCAACCGGAAATGGCCGATAAAAATGTTTTCCATTTCTTATTGAACACTCTCGTAGCTTTGTCAGCCGCTACAGCTTGCTGGGAACTTAACCATTTTCATTCTTCTCGACACCATGAGGGCATCGGTGAGGACGTTTTATCCCTTGAAAACAGTTATAAAAATAACGTGTTGCAGAACTTTCCTTTCGTTCGTACTTCGGAACTTCCGAGGCGTCGCGCAAAATCACGCTCGCGATCGTGGGAAGAATCCTGGTGACGTGAGGCGTGCAGAGCAAAGTGCGCAAGGGACTGCTCCGCAGATTTAGTCGGAAACGTATGCTCGCGGACCGGGATTAATTATCTGTTCTGCTACGCTATCTAATTAGTCTACATAAAGTCGCTAGTCTCGCTTTGAGCCGCGAAACAAGGTTTAATTTCTCACTACTCCAAAGTCAGTAACTATAAACCCTGTAGCTGTCTAACCTCTATCACGATGGATTCCGAGATGCGACTACAGGAATGGAACATGTACGCCGCGAGCAGACCACACAGGGCTCCCGAATATGCTTCTAAGAACTCCCGCGGATATTTCTCAACAATAATAAAACAAGAATTCAGTTCAGTGCCAACAGGTACAGAATATCACGAGACACCACACTCAGATTTCCGTGGGAACTCCTGCATTCAAGGAATTTCGCTGTCTTTCTTCACTAGAACCTCGTCCATTCAGCTAGCTTCTTGGTTCCACTAGTTCCAAGGTTCTGGCTATAGAGGATGTGTGTCATCGCAGAAAAGCGATACTCTCCCAGCAAAGCCGTACAGCCGTCCAGCACTCTCAACCTTTCAGTATTAAAAGAAATACTTCGTGGATCATTAAGTCCATGAACGCAGCCGGCCGGAGTGCCCGTGCGGTTCTAGGCGCTACAGTCTGGAGCCGAGCGTCCGATACGGTCGCAGGTTCGAATCCTGCCTCGGGTATGGATGTGTGTGTTGTCCTTAGGTTAGTTAGGTTTAATTAGTTCTAAGTTCTAGGCGACTAATGACCTCAGAAGTTAAGTCGCATAGTGCTCAGAGCCATTTGAACCATTTTCCATGAACGCGCCGATCAGTACTACTTTCGAATCAACGTCCTCAGAGAGTCCATCACTCCAACACCTAGGAGGATAGCTCGTCATACAAGGCTGAGCTCGGAACGAATATTTTCAGAAATTAGTTTCTCAAATTAAGACCTACGTTAGGTACTGGTAGACTTCTTATGTCGAGGAAGGCCATTTTTGCCAACGCAAATCTCCTTTTTATGCCCTCCTTGCTCCGTCCGTTATGAGTTGTGTTTCTGTCTAGGTAGCAGAATTTCTTAACTTCGTCTACTTCGTGATCCCCAGTTATCAGCCGGTCGCGGTGGTCTAGCGGTTCTAGGCGCGCAGTCCGGAACCGCGCGACTGCTACGGTCGCAGGTTCGAATCCTGCCTCGGGCATGGATTTGTGTGATGTCCTTAGGTTAGTTAGGTTTAAGTAGTTCTAAGTTCTAGGGGACTGATGACCACAGATGTTAAGTCTCATAGTGCTCAGAGCCATTTGAACCATTTTTGAACCCAGTTATCACTGTTTCCATTTTCGATACTTCCCATTATTTTAGTCTTTCTTCGGTTTACCCTTAGCCCGCATTCTGTACTCGTTAGCCTGTTCATTTCGTTCAGGATGTCACCTAATACTTTTCCACGGTCACTGCGTATAACAACGTCATCAGCGAATCGTATCATTGATATCCTTTCACTTTGAATTTTAATCTCACTCTTGAAACTTCATTGCTTCTTTGACGTGTAGACTGAAGAGTAGCGGTGAAGACTATATCCTTGTTTTACACATTTTAAATTCCAACGCCTTGGTTTTCGGTCTTATAGTCTTACTGTAGCCACTTGTTTACTGTAAATGTTGTATATTACTTGTCTTCTCTGTAGTTATTTCCTCCGAATTTCAAACATCTTGCATCATTTGACATTGTCGAACTCTTTTTCCAGGGCGTCGAATACTGGGAACGTGTCTTCATTTTTCTTCAGTATTGCTTCAATTATCAAACGCAACGTCAGAACTAACCCTCTGCTGACTTTACCTCGTCTGAAGCCAAACGGATCGTCGTCTAAGAGATTCCCAGTTTTCTTTTCTGTTCTTCTGTATATTATTCCTGTAATGAACTTGGATGAATGAGTTGCAGTGTGTGTGATATTTCTCGCATTTGTGGAATTTGCTAAAGTCGGAAATGTGTGCATGATGTTCTCCCGAAAGTCTGATTGCGTACCGTCAGTCTCATACATTCTACACACCAACGTGATCAATCGCGTCTTTTTTTTTTTTTTTCGCTTCCCAGAAGGATTTTATAAATTCCTGTGAAATGTTATCAACCCCTTTTTGATGTCTAAGTCTTCTCTAAATTCTGATTCTAATACAGGATCACCTATCTCTTCCCTATCGACTCCTATCTTCTTTCGTCACACCACCAGACAAGTCGTCCCCCTCAATGAGGCCCTCAATGTCCTCTTTCCAACCACCCTCTCTCTCTCCTCTGTATTTAACAATGGAATGCCCATTTCAGTCTTAATGTTGCCTTCTTTCCTTTTAATTACACCAAAGACTGTTTTCACTTTTCCATATACTGATTCAGTGATTCCGACAATCATTTCTTTTTCGATTTCTACACATTTTTCAAGCGACCATTTCGCCCTAGTTTCCCTGCGCTTCGTATTTATTACATTCCTAAGTCAGTTGTATTTCTTTATTCATGAATTTTCATGAGTACCCTTGTATTTCCTTCTTTCGTGGTTCAACTGCAGTATTTTTTCTGTTACCCATAGTTTCTTCGCCGTTATCTTCATTATTTCTGTGCTTTTCTTTCCAGCTTCTGTGATTGTCTGTTTAGAGATGTGCTGTTCGACTGTACTGCCTATTGAGCTATTCATTTTCGCAATATCTATAGCCTCAGAGAACTTCAAATAGCTGGCCGAGGTGGTCGAGTGGTTCTATGCGCTTCAGTCTGGAACCGCGCGACCGTTACGGTCGCAGGTTCGAATCCTGCTTCGGGCATGGATGTGTGTGATGTCCTTAAGTTATTTAGGTTTAAGTAGTTCTAAGTTCTATGGGGCTGATGACCTCAGAAGTTAAGTCCCATAGTGCTCAGAGCCATTTGAACCATTTTTTGAACTTCAAATGTATCTTCTCGTTGCTTAGTAAATCCGTCTATCAATACTTCGTGCATTGATTCTCCCTGGCTAAGGTCTAAAACTTTAGACTACTCTTCATTATTACTAAGTTCTGATCTGAGTCTACTTCTGCTTCTCGGCACGCCTTACAATCCAATATATTACTGGAATCTTCCCATTTCTCCCAGCATTTTCGAAGTATTCCTCCCCTACATGTGATTCTTGAACAGAGTATTCACTATTGCTAGGTGAAATTTATTGCAGAAATCAGTCTTCTTCTTCTGTAATTCTTACGATCAAGTCCTTATTCTCTTGTAACCCTTTCTTCTACTCCTTCCTCAACAACCGCATTCCAGTCCCGCTTGACAATTAGATTTCTATTTCCCTTTACGTATTGAATTACCCGTTCAGTATCCTCACACACTTTGTCTCTTCATCTTCTGCTAACGGCTTTGGTATGTATACTATTGTCGTCGATGCTTGTTTTCTGACGATTATGACGAGAACAACCGTATCGCGAATTATTCACAGTAGCTCACTCTATGCAGTACCTTCCCATTCATAACGAATCCAACTCCCGTTACACTGTTTCCACCTGCTGTTGATGTTACCCTTCATTAATCTGACCTATAATCCGTCTCCTTTCCATTCCTCTTTACCGACACTCTAGAATTAGCCGTTAGCATTTCCCTTTTCATGTTTTTTAGCTTTCCTGTGACGTTCAAACTTCCAACATTTCACACTCCAACTCGTAGATCGTTATCCGTTCATTGGCTATTTGAACTTATTCTGAAGTTCAGCTTCCCCTTGGCAGTCCAAATGTGGCACTAGTCCGGATCTTTTGCCATGACTGTTTCTCAATTACACATTTGTTACATAGTTTAATTCTTAATTTCTTTGCGTGTTTTTGGTACTTGCATTGTTTAATTCATAAATTTCGAGCGTATTATAGTATTTGAGAGTTGTAGCATCGCGTTTTAGTACCTGAATAGTGTAAATTCGCGTAGTCGTTTGTCTACTGTTTTGTTTTGAACGGCCAGTGTCGGTTGGTCGCAGTCAGTGTGCTCCCTGCCGCCGTTGGATAAGCAGCTGAGCAGCAAGTCGTATACTCCTAGCTCACTCATTTGTTACATAGTTTAATTCTTAATTTCTTTGCGTGTTTTTGGTACTTGCATTGTTTAATTCATAAATTTCGAGCGTATTATAGTATTTGAGAGTTGTAGCATCGCGTTTTAGTACCTGAATAGTGTAAATTCGCGTAGTCGTTTGTCTACTGTTTTGTTTTGAACGGCCAGTGTCGGTTGGTCGCAGTCAGTGTGCTCCCTGCCGCCGTTGGATAAGCAGCTGCAGCAGCAAGTCGTATACTCCTAGCTCACTCATTTGTTACATAGTTTAATTCTTAATTTCTTTGCGTGTTTTTGGTACTTGCATTGTTTAATTCATAAATTTCGAGCATATTATAGTATTTGAGAGTGTAGCATCGTGTTTTAGTACCTGAATAGTGTAATTTCGCTTAGTCTCCTTCCGCCGCCGAGCAGTGTCAGCAGTGCGCAAGTAGCAGCATTACTGCATTTACTAGGCAATCTTGTATTTTAATAACCGTTTAAATTTTGTCGATTTGTTTGCGCTCTCTGTAGATTAGTTCAGACGTTCTTAGCAAAACAGTTTTTAGCATGGATAGGGACTGCAACTGCTGTGTTCGGATGCAGGCTGAGTTGGCATCCCTTCGCTCCCAGCTTCAGGCGGTGTTGGCTTCGGTCACACAGCTTGAGGCTGTTGCCAATGGGCATCACTGTGGGGGTCGGGATGGGGGTTTGTCGGGGACGGCCAGCTCGTCCCACGCATCCCCTGATCGGACTACGACTGTGGTTGCCCGGGATACTGCCCGCATTGAGGCTGATCCCTCACCTGTGGTAGAGTGGGAGGTCGTTTCAAGGTGTGGCAGGGGGCGAAAGACATTCCGGAGGGCTGAACGGAAAGCCTCTCCAGTTTGTCTGACGAACCGGTTTCAGGCTCTGTCTCAGGCTGATACTGATCTTCGGCCTGACATGGCTGCTTGTCCTGTTCCAGAGGTTGCCCCTCAGTCTGCAAGATCCGGGCAGTCGCAGAGGGTGGGCTTACTGGTAGTTGGGAGCTCCAACGTCAGGCGCGTAATGGGGCCCCTTAGGGAAATGGCAGCAAGAGAGGGGAAGAAAACCAATGTGCACTCCGTGTGCATACCGGGGGGAGTCATTCCAGATGTGGAAAGGGTCCTTCCGGATGCCATGAAGGGTACAGGGTGCACCCATCTGCAGGTGGTCGCTCATGTCGGCACCAATGATGTGTGTCGCTATGGATCGGAGGAAATCCTCTCTGGCTTCCGGCGGCTATCTGATTTGGTGAAGACTGCCAGTCTCGCTAGCGGGATGAAAGCAGAGCTCACCATCTGCAGCATCGTCGACAGGACTGACTGCGGACCTTTGGTACAGAGCCGAGTGGAGGGTCTGAATCAGAGGCTGAGACGGTTCTGCGACCGTGTGGGCTGCAGATTCCTCGACTTGCGCCATAGGGTGGTGGGGTTTCGGGTTCCGCTGGATAGGTCAGGAGTCCACTACACGCAACAAGCGGCTACACGGGTAGCAGGGGTTGTGTGGCGTGGGCTGGGCGGTTTTTTAGGTTAGATGGTCTTGGGCAAGTACAGAAAGGGCAACAGCCTCAACGGGTGCGGAGCAAAGTCAGGACATGCGGGGACCAAGCAGCAATCGGTATTGTAATTGTCAACTGTCGAAGCTGCGTTGGTAAAGTACCGGAACTTCAAGCGCTGATAGAAAGCACCGAAGCTGAAATCGTTATAGGTACAGAAAGCTGGCTTAAGCCAGAGATAAATTCTGCCGAAATTTTTACAAAGGTACAGACGGTGTTTAGAAAGGATAGATTGCATGCAACCGGTGGTGGAGTGTTCATCGCTGTTAGTAGTAGTTTATCCTGTAGTGAAGTAGAAGTGGATAGTTCCTGTGAATTATTATGGGTGGAGGTTACACTAAACAACCGAACTAGGTTAATAATTGGCTCCTTTTACCGACCTCCCGACTCAGCAGCATTAGTGGCAGAACAACTGAGAGAAAATTTGGAATACATTTCACATAAATTTTCTCAGCATGTTATAGTCTTAGGTGGAGATTTCAATTTACCAGATATAGACTGGGACACTCAGATGTTTAGGACGGGTGGTAGGGACAGAGCATCGAGTGACATTATACTGAGTGCACTATCCGAAAATTACCTCGAGCAATTAAACAGAGAACCGACTCGTGGAGATAACATATTGGACCTACTGATAACAAACAGACCCGAACTTTTCGAATCTGTATGTACAGAACAGGGAATCAGTGATCATAAGGCCGTTGCAGCATCCCTGAATATGGAAGTTAATAGGAATATAAAAAAAGGGAGGAAGGTTTATCTGTTTAGCAAGAGTAATAGAAGGCAGATTTCAGACTACCTAACAGATCAAAACGAAAATTTCTGTTCCGACACTGACAATGTTGAGTGTTTATGGAAAAAGTTCAAGGCAATCGTAAAATGCGTTTTAGACAGGTACGTGCCGAGTAAAACTGTGAGGGACGGGAAAAACCCACCGTGGTACAACAATGTTAGGAAACTACTGCGAAAGCAAAGAGAGCTCCACTCCAAGTTTAAGCGCAGCCAAAAC
Organism: Schistocerca serialis cubense; assembly: GCF_023864345.2. Lineage (NCBI taxonomy): Eukaryota > Metazoa > Arthropoda > Insecta > Orthoptera > Acrididae > Schistocerca > Schistocerca serialis. The sequence goes on from NC_064643.1 coordinate 584,463,714, forward strand.
CTCTCAGACAAACAGAAGCTAAACGATGTCAAAGTTAGCGTAAGGAGGGCTATGCGTGAAGCGTTCATTGAATTCGAAAGTAAAATTCTATGTACCGACTTGACAGAAAATCCTAGGAAGTTCTGGTCTTACGTTAAATCAGTAAGTGGCTCGAAACAGCATATCCAGACACTACGGGATGATGATGGCATTGAAACAGAGGATGACACGCGTAAAGCTGAAATACTAAACACTTTTTTCCAAAGCTGTTTCACAGAGGAAGACCGCACTGCAGTTCCTTCTCTAAATCCTCGCACAAACGAAAAAATGGCTGACATCGAAATAAGTGTCCAAGGAATAGAAAAGCAACTGGAATCACTCAATAGAGGAAAGTCCACTGGACCTGACGGGATACCAATTCGATTCTACACAGAGTACGCGAAAGAACTTGCCCCCCTTCTAACAGCCGTGTACCGCAAGTCTCTGGAGGAACGGAGGGTTCCAAATGATTGGAAAAGAGCACAGATAGTCCCAGTCTTCAAGAAGGGTCGTCGAGCAGATGCGCAAAACTATAGACCTATATCTCTTACGTCGATCTCTTGTAGAATTTTAGAACATGTTTTTTGCTCGCGTATCATGTCATTTCTGGAAACCCAGAATCTACTATGTAGGAATCAACATGGATTCCGGAAACAGCGATCGTGTGAGACCCAACTCGCCTTATTTGTTCATGAGACCCAGAAAATATTAGATACAGGCTCCCAGGTAGATGCTATTTTTCTTGACTTCCGGAAGGCGTTCGATACAGTTCCGCACTGTCGCCTGATAAACAAAGTAAGAGCCTACGGAATATCAGACCAGGTGTGTGGCTGGATTGAAGAGTTTTTAGCAAACAGAACACAGCATGTTGTTATCAATGGAGAGACGTCTACAGACGTTAAAGTAACCTCTGGCGTGCCACAGGGGAGTGTTATGGGACCATTGCTTTTCACAATATATATAAATGACTTAGTAGATAGTGTCGGAAGTTCCATGCGGCTTTTCGCGGATGATGCTGTAGTATACAGAGAAGTTGCTGCATTAGAAAATTGTAGCGAAATACAGGAAGATCTGCAGCGGATAGGCACTTGGTGCAGGGAGTGGCAACTGACCCTTAACATAGACAAATGTAATGTATTGCGAATACACAGAAAGAAGGATCCTTTATTGTATGATTATATGATAGCGGAACAAACACTGGTAGCAGTTACTTCTGTAAAATATCTGGGAGTATGCGTACGGAACGATTTGAAGTGGAATGATCATATAAAACTAATTGTTGGTAAGGCGGGTACCAGGTTGAGATTCATTGGGAGAGTGCTTAGAAAATGTAGTCCATCAACAAAGGAGGTGGCTTACAAAACACTCGTTCGACCTATACTTGAGTATTGCTCATCAGTGTGGGATCCGTACCAGGTCGGGTTGACGGAGGAGATAGAGAAGATCCAAAGAAGAGCGGCGCGTTTCGTCACTGGGTTATTTGGTAACCGTGATAGCGTTACGGAGATGTTTAATAAACTCAAGTGGCAGACTCTGCAAGAGAGGCGCTCTGCATCGCGGTGTAGCTTGCTCGCCAGGTTTCGAGAGGGTGCGTTTCTGGATGAGGTATCGAATATATTGCTTCCCCCTACTTATACTTCCCGAGGAGATCACGAATGTAAAATTAGAGAGATTAGAGCACGCACGGAGGCTTTCAGACAGTCGTTCTTCCCGCGAACCATACGCGACTGGAACAGGAAAGGGAGGTAATGACAGTGGCACGTAAAGTGCCCTCCGCCACACACCGTTGGGTGGCTTGCGGAGTATCAATGTAGATGTAGATGTAGAACACATTACCATGTGTGACACGGTGTAGTAAACCCGTTATCATTCGAAACAGTTTCCAGTGCTCCCGGAATCAATCAATACAGTTCATGCGTGTTTGTCAAGGGTCTGTTGTACCATTCATCCTGCAAAATAGGGGTAAGGCCTGGCAACGATAGATAATGAAGGTGCGTAGCGATCACGTATATTCCTCTCCACAGTAAACCGCAAAAGCTCAATACTATATAAATCTGGTGACTGTGATGTGTAGAGAAGATGCGACAGTTGATCCTCGCGCTCACAAAACCAGACTTGGATAATGCGGACAATGTGATCAGGTACCTTGTCATCTTCGAACACAACAGCATTATTCAGGAACGAACATTAGCCCGTGGTATGGGCCTGATGAGCCAGAATAGGACGTGACCCTGGAGAGTTTGCCTTACAGTCCATGGAATAAGACGATATGGCTGCCCAAATCGTCAAGGAACCCCCCAAATACTCCACTTTCGGGACGTAAACTGGGCCGGAATTAGGAAATAGTGTGATGGTTGGTCGGTTATTTGGGGGGAGAGGACCAAACAGCGAGGTCATCGGTCCCATCGGATTAGGGAAGGATGGGGAAGGAAGTCGACCGTGGCCTTTTAAAGGAATCATCCCGGCATTTGCCTGAAGCTGAACACCTAAATCAGGATGGCCAGTCGCGAGTTTGAACCGTCATCCTCCCGAATGAGAGCCGAGACTGCTAACCACCTTGGCGCCTCGCTCGGTAGAGAATGTGAAAGAAGGCTTATGGTCTCGACATGAAGTTTTCCCATTACGGGCGTTTGATTCACTAATAAGTGGTTTTGGAATATCTCCTCGTCCTGCATTTCCTACCTTTTGGATCTCCTTTCGTGTTGGTTTGGTGCTGACAGGGTTCGCGATTGCGACAGTTGTGCAATGCCTTTCGCAGCTATCGTACTCCTATTATTCGTCACGGTCATCTTTAGCGACCGTTGTTTACAAACACTCGATACAATTTCATTCGCGTTGTGAGTTAATGAAAGATGCTTTTCCACTTTCTCTATGTACGTGCCGTTCGTGAACGCCGCGCGGCATTAGCAGAGCGGTCTGAGGCGCTGCAGTCGTGGACTGTGAGTCTGATCCCGGCGGAGGTTCGAATCCACCCTTGGGCATGGGTGTGTGTGTTTGTCCTTAGGATAATTTAAGTTAAGTAGTGTGTAAGCTTAGGGACTGATGACCTTAACAGTCAAGTCTCATAAGATTTCACACCCATTTGAACACGTTCGTGATCAAATACAACTGTAAGACCTGCACCTAGGTTAGCATCTGTTTATATGTTCAAGGTCCGCCCCTCGTGGTCTCGCGGTAGCCTTCTCGCTTCCCGAGCACGGAGTCCCGGGTTCGATTCCCAGAGGGGTCAGAGATTTTTCCTGCCTCGAGATGACTGGGTGTTGTTGTGTCGTCTTCATCATCATCATTCATCCCCATTACGGGCGGAGGAAGGCAACGGCAAACCACCTCCATTAGGACCTTGCATAGTATGGCGGTGCGGGTCTCCCGCATCGTTCCCCTACGCTCTGTAAGGAAGCATGGGACTTCATTTCCATTTCATATGTTCAAGAGTGCACTTCCCGTGTTGTTGCCATATTTTTGTCCTACCCCTGTATTACCAACAGACCCGTAGAAGCTGCTATTGAAAGGAAACTGAAATTGATGAAGACAGAGTTGCAATAAAACCGAAATAGGTCTGTGAATTTATTGGGTTACTTTACGATATATTATTATTATGGAGCAAAGTGCTGCTACGATTGTAGCTGCACAGGTTAATAAACAATTGATTAATAATCTAAGACCTATAAAGGACTCGGACTACATGAAAGAAGCACATCAAGAGGAATGAAATTATTGAATGTGCAGTAATATTAACAATCCTACTGAACGTGATCTGACCTCTTTGGAATGTAGCATGGCCACTGTAATTACACTGATACACAGAGTGGAACAAGTATGGAGTGTTCAAAACCATTCGACGAAATTCGAAAGTGATACGAAGCAGCAAAGGGTTTTTATGCCTGTTTTGCGCTGCCCCAAGGCGTGATCACAGAGGAGTGCAACACTGGCGGTTGCGTAAATAAACAGGTACCTCTGAGACCCTCCCCCGTTCGGCAACATTTTCGGTACCACCCAGGCACCACCGTTCAGCACACTGAAAATTAACTTATCAGAGACCTCGACACACATTCACATGTGAGGTCCCTTGCGGCTGTTCGGTCGCCTGAGGGTAGGCAATTCCACGTAAGGTTTGTCGAAGGGATGGCTTGCCCTCAGCCACCATAACGGCCTGAAGGCGACACACAGCTGAATGGCTATTGAAGTCTATGACAGGTACATATTTAACACACTCAACAGTTGTACTGGTTGGCACAGAAGGTGTTGCCAAACCGGAGGTCTTAGAAGGCAGATGCCACAGGAAGGCAAGAAAGAGGAGGGCTGAAAGAGCATAAACGCCCTCAGATCATGTTCAGACTATGACGAATGATTTTGAACAGCCTCCAGTAGATCACATCCTGTATACCAGACCTACAGTCCAAGGTGCTCATCGTTCAATGAGGTGGCAGTCCCACGATGTCCCTAGAGTACGGCTGAATCATCCACGGATTTGTCAGCAGTGTCGAACATTGCCAAGAACGTCGTCCTGCTGCTCAACGCACTGCGAACTCTTGTTTTCGACCATGAAATGTGTGGGAATGAACAGACCAAGGTAAGGAGAGGTTTCACTGACGCCTTTTATGTCAACTCCTGAGGTCTTTTTCTACCGATTCTGAGGGGCGATGTGTCTGAGATGGCCTTTTGCACAAGATGCGTTACGTTTTTAAATATTCTAGCGATGATAAACCTTTTATAATGAGCTGATTTTTATCCACTTGACAGTTTGTGCATGAGGTTCAGCGTAAAATGAACACGTTTACAACAAAAAGACTTTAAAGCCTGACGGTTACACCAGTCGGTTGCAACCCGTTGTCTTAAATAAAGAATGTTTTATGCGATCTTAGCTCTTGGATGGTTTTCTTACAATTTGGAATGTTATCCTGGGCCATACACAAGAAAACTGCTGTGTGTCGCGGTTCTGATCTCCTTCGCAGAGGCATGAAGAGCAGTGAAATGCAAGTAACAGTGGGAGGGGGGAGGGGGGAGGGGGGAGGGGGGGAGGGGGGAGGGGGGTAGTGGGGGTTACGACCTCCCATCGTGCAACACGTCCACTCTGATTTTGAGCAGAATTGTGGTGAAATTTGGTGCCAATGCCACATCATTAGCCCACCTTACAATTTACATGAGTTTCTGAGCAGTGTCCTTTCTTCCCATGTGTCGACACATTCCAGCTGATGTGTCGCCGTGCCAGTGGGTGACGTCACAGGGCGGGCACGACGCTTTCACGCCGTTGCAAACGGAGATTGTACGCATCTTGAAGACAAAGTTCAAAGTTACGCGTCGCAGTAGAGAAAACTACGGTACTTCGAAATAGTTATACACCTTTTTTCTGCGCATTGAGTATATACACTCCGATGGAAAAGTAAAAGGCAACCAGAACATAGGGACAAGGGGGGTGGTACAGTAAACAATCATCCTACAATGGCAAGGTGCACAATTCTCGTCGTTGTCCAGAGATGGAACTAATACCAATAAAGCATTTATTGAATAACATATTCATTGAAATAATCAGCAACCAGTTGCATAAAAAAGTGATCGTTGGAGAAAAGAAGAGTGTACCACCAGCCTTATAGTATGTCGGTAAACTGAAAAGCCAACAAGTGAGTACTCACTCTCGTGTTTCAGAACGTCACAGCGACCCTTCCGCAACGCAGTATTCAGACACGTCTGGGAGTTATATTTTCCAATAAATGCATTAAAATATAAGGAATACAGAAATTAGTAACTAACATGACTAAGGTAAGAAACAACATCAACAAAATCCCAGAAAATTTGCGTAAATCATAGCACGCTACACTGCTCTGCTACATAGCACACTGGTTCTTATTCATATTCTTAGTCTTCCTCTCGTTCTTCTGCAAAAGGCCACAATCACTGCTCGCTTTTCAGTTTATCAACGAACTGTAACACAATTCTGAGACATACGTCATTTTGGGCACCAATTTGTTTCTGCGGGTAAGATGGGGATCCACCACTTGAAGCCTGGTGTGAACCACGAATAGAAGGGATTGGATAATGTCTGTAAAACCATTCACCAAAGTGGGTGCAATCGATCTCATTGCTGACTTTACTGTGACCAACGTACTCATTTTAATTATCTTCTTGTAAGGAATCAAAGATAATCAAGCGCATATTACGCAGATCATCTATACAAATTGTATTAAAAACATGCTTGAGGAACAGTCATTGTTAAAGCGGACTAACAATGTACATAGTTTTACCAGAAGTCATTTTATTGTCATCATACTTGATTTCGAAATGTAGAAGCTGAGCGGTTTGAAAATGTTGGAATGTCCAATCCGTTCCCCATATAAGGTACACTCTCACATTCACATGTTCCGGTATCTGTATAGATTAGAAAACATTAATTTCATTCGGTGGAAATGTACTTCTGAAACATACATGAACAAGGAAGAAACTAAACAACCACAGAGGCCCTATTTCTGTGAAGTGAAGAAAAGACGAATCCTGTTGAAATGAAATTTTATCTTTAGTATACCTAAGGTCATTAGGATATTATCCTTTCCGATTTAAAAAAAATGGAAGGGGAATATCTTTCGCTATTAACTGTGGTGTATCGAACGGCTCACCAATTCATCTCAGAATAACTAGATTCCTCCTGGCTTCATATCGGTAGTAGTGGCGTAACAGTGCCACTACACCACTTTTGACATCAAATTGATATACAAATTAATTAAATTGTAACAGCAGATAGATTTGTCACCCCTATCTCTTAACCTATTGTTCTGCTAAGTTGTTTATGATCCCCTTAGAAACCCATCACTAGTAGGGTAACCTTTATTCTGAGCAAATTTGATAGTGTGGGTTCCTTACATTCAGGGGCAAATATGAATGGTTTTATGACCCTCTCCCCCCTCCCCTTAACCTATTGTTCTGTTAATTGATTTATGAATCCCTGAGGGTCGATTTATGACCCCTGGGGAAAATCTGTCCTGAAAACTCCCGACACCTTCCCACCTCTCCTCCTTGTCCCCCACCACTGTGGAAACCTCAAACTCTCTCCTGTACCCCTTGTGCATAAAAACACATATTTGATATAAAATTAATTGACTAATTCCTTAAATCAATAAATTAATTAACCCTTCTATCTCCAGTAAATCCTCCAGTCTCCCATCCCACTCTGAACTTGTAAATTTGTGGTAAAAAGACTTAATCTGTGCTGGAAAGGAAGGATCTCACGACAGGAAATTCAAATACATAGCAAAGGATAAGTTGTTTGTTCATAAAATTCAATTCAGAGGAGTTGAATCTCTCTTGCTCATCATTCTCTGCTGTATTGGGAGATGCAGGTCTTGTAAAATACATTGAAAACAAGTAATTAAATAGATCATTTTTTCTGAATGTGCAAGGAATACCATCATGAAACACTCACCACACATAATTACACTGTTAAAAATCTTTCACATCAACTGCAGAGTATTGCATACCTACACACCACCCACTTTACTGGGCTGCACCAAGCACCAGTGTCCAAGACACTCCACTATGTTCGACTGCATCCTGTGACCACTGTCAGCTTCCACATTGTCAGCTGACTCGTGTGGTGAGCAGATGTGAGTAGCGCCAATCCCCTAAAAATGCATTAGGTGGTGGCAACATAGATTTTCCCAGGGGGCCATAAATCAACCCCCAGAGGGTCATAAATCAATTAACAGAACAAGAGCTTAAGGGGTGGGGGGGGGTCATAAATTAATCAAGTCTGCCCTTGAATGCATGCTGTCCACACTAACAAATTGTCTCAGAACCAAGGTTACCCTACTACTATCGGTGGTATTAGACATGGGGAGTTTTTAGAGTCATATCATTCTTGGAAAGGGCGATGACCTTAGTGGTATCTATTTCTTAAGCAATCGAGCACAGGAAATTGATGTTAGTCCACTAGTTACTGATTTGGCATAGGTTGTGATGTAATGGAGTCATGTAGCGATACCACATGTGTCACGAGACGCCTCCCCTTTGGCAGAGACCACGCTACTTTGGACAGACAATAGGATCTCAATTCAGTACGGCCTACATTATAAAATAACAAATTTGATGAGTTGTAATAAAACACGATTTTAAAATTATACCTTATAAATTATATGTTGCAGTTGAATTTTTGGATGTGTTTGTGAATAATTGTTCAGATTATAAAGATTTTTTCGAGAATGAAGTGATGGCATTATTACGCTGAGGCAATACTTTCTTTTCCAACTACAGTCTACAGGGGAACAATGATTGTTGTTTATGGAAAATATCCGTTTACATAACTATTGTTATTATTCTTAGCGTGAAATACGAAAAATCGGACGTTATGATGTGGTATGTTCGCATAGTTAAACTCATATCGTGGAAGCTTACGTGACTGGCAGGTTAGCTAAACAAGGATAAAGTAAGTGCATTGGGTCTAACGACGGTTGTGCTGATAAAATAAAAAGTAACAGTGTTGTTTTTTGCCTATTTTCCAATCTCTGTCAGGCAAAGGCTGGGCTGGACGCTAATCTGACCTCAGAAACCATGGTGTACAAAGGGTTAAAACACTCACTAAAAAAAGAAAAAATTTAACCGAAATACCATAAAGTACTTGTCCAAATATGACAGATCGACAGATGTGATGAATCTGTACAGACAAATAACTGATTACAGTTTCAGAAAATAATGAAAACTTATTCAAGACATAGAAGTTCAAAACTGGAGCAAGTACATAACACGTTGGTGCATCTCTGGCCCTTATACGAATAGTTTTCCGTCTTGGCACTGACTGACAGAGTTGTTAGTTGTTCTCCTGAAGTACATTCTGTCCAACTGGTGCATTACATTGTGAAAAATCCCGAAACGGCTGGAGGGCCTTGCCCATAATGCACTAAACTTTCTCAGTTGGGGAGATCTGGCGAACTTTTTGGCTAATGTAGGGTTTGGCAGGCAGCAACACAAGCAGTAGAAATTCTCGTGAGCAGGTAGGCTCTCTCTTCCTGAAATGTAATACCAGAATGACTTGTCACCAATGACAACAAAACTGGACGTAGAATATCGTTAAAGTACCACTGTGCTCCAAGAGCGCAGCAGATGACGACCAAAGGGGTTCTGCTGTGAAAAAAAGCTGCTACAGACCATCACTCCTGGTTTTCAGGCCTTTTGGCTGTCTGGGGCATCTCCAGACGCGTGCTCGGCCTGGAGTCTCACTGAATGGAGTAGAAATGCCTTCAGTGATGATTTATGTTTCAAACTGAGCCCCGATGACCAGCAAAAATATGTCTGGACATGGCCAGACAGTGGTAGGATACCAACCCGACTGTCGCCCATTGTAAGATTCGACAACCAGGACTACTGGGCTGTCATTTATTTTCATACCAGGATCACATCGGTTTTCACTCGTGGGACTCTTACAGCAGAGCTGTGTGCCCCGTTATATAGCCCTTCATGACAAGCCGTCCTGACTTTTTTCTTTTTTTGGTCATCAGTCCTCTGACTGGTTTGATGGGGCCTGCCACGAATTCCTTTCCTGTGCCAACCTGTTCATTTCAGAGTAGCACTTGGAACCTATGTCGTAAAATATTTGCTGGAAGTATTCCAATCTCTGTCTTCAGCCACAGTTTTTGCACTCTACAGCTGTCTCTAGCACCAAGGAAGTCATTCCCTCATTTCTTAAAATGTCCTATCGTCCTGTCCCTTCTCCTTATCAGTGTTTTCCATATATTGCTTTCCTCTCCGATTCCGCACAAAACCACCTCATTCCTTACCTCATCAGTCCACCTACTTTTCAACATTCCTCTGCAGCACCACGTCTCAAATGCTTCGATTCTCTTGTTTCGGTTTTACACAATCCATTTTACACTACCATACAATGAAGTACTCCAGTCGTACATTATCATAAATTTCTTCCTAAAGTTATGGCCGATATTTGATATTAATAGAGTTCTCTTGGCCAGGAATGCAATTTTTGCCATTGCTTGTCTGCTTTTCATGTCCTCCTTTCTCCGTCCGTTATTGGTTATTTTAGTGCCTAGGTATCAGAATTCCTTAGCATCAACTTCTTCGTGACCATGAACCCTGATGTTAAGTTTTTTGCTGTTCTCATTTCTACTACTCTTCATTACCTTCGTATTTCTTTGATTTACTCTCAGTCCATACTCTGTACTGATTAGAATGTTCATTCCGTTCAGCAGATCTTGTTTCACTTTCACTAAGGATAGCAATGTCATCAGAGAATCGTATCATTGATATTCTCTCACTCTGAATTTTAATTCCACTCCAAAACCTTTGTTTTATTTACATCATTGCTTCCTCGATGTACAGATTGAACAGTAGGGACGAAAGGATACATCCTGGTCTTACACCCTTTTTAATACGAGCGCCTTGTTCTCGGTCGTCCATTCTTACTATTCGCTCTTGGCTTTTGTACATATTGTATCGAACCGTCTCTACCTGCAGCTTACCCCTGCTATTTCCAGAATTTCGAACATCTTGCACCATTTTACACTGTCGGACCCTTTTTCCAGGTCGACAAATCCTATGACCGTGTCTTTATTTTTCTTTAGTTTTGCGTCCATTATTAAACGCAACATCAGAATAGCCTCTCTCGTGGCTTTATCTTTTCTAAAGCCAAACTGGTCGTCATCTAGCGCATCCTCAATTTTCTTTTCCATTCTTCTGTATATAATTCTTGTAAGCAACTTGGATGCATGAGCTGCTAAGCTCATTGTGCGATAATTCTCGCACTTGTCAGCTATTGCCGTCTTCGGAATTGTGTGGATGATTCTTTTCCGAAAATCAGATGGTATATCGCCAGACTCATACTTTCTACACACCAACGTGAATAGTCGTTTTGTTGCCACTTCCCCCAATGATATTAGAAATTCTGGCGGAACGTTACTTATCTCGTCTACCTTATTTGATCTTAAGTCCTCCAAAGCTCTTTCACATTCTGATTCTAACACTGCATCCCCTACCTCTTCTAAATCCTGTTTTTTCTTCTATCACATCAGACAAATCTTACCCCTCATAGAGACTTTCAATGTATTCTTTCCACCTATCCGCTCCTCCTGTGCATTTGACAGTGGAATTCCCGTTGCACTCTTAATGTTTTCACCCTTGCTTTTAATGTCACCGAAGATTGTTTTGACTTTTCTAAATGCTGAGTCTGTCCTTCCGACAATCATATCTTTTTCGATGTCTTCACACTTTTCCTGCAGCCATCCCCTCTTAGCTTCCCTTCACCTCCTATTTATTTCATTCCTCAGCGACTTGTATTTCTGTATTCCCGAGTTTGCCGGAACATTTTTGATCTTCCTCCTTTCGTCCATCAATTGTAGTATTTCGTCTGTTACCCATAGCCTCTTCGCAGTTACCTTCTTTGTACCTATGTTTTCTACCCCAACTTCTGTAATGGCCCTTTTTAAAGATTTACATTCCTCTTCAAGTGTCCTGCCTACTGGGCTATTCCTTATTGCTGTATCTATGGCCTTAGAGAACTTCAACCGTATCTCGTCATTCCTTAGTACTTCTGTAGCCCACTTCTTTGCGTATTGGTTCTTCCTGACTAATGTCTTACAATTCAGCCTACTCTTCATCACTATTAAATTGTGATCTGAGTCCATATCTGCTCCTGGGCACGCCTTACAATCCAGTATTTGATTTCGGAATCCGTCTGACCATGGCGTAATCTAACTAATATCTTCCCATGTCACCCGGCCATTTACAAGTATACTCCTCATCTTGTGATTCTTGAACATAGTATTCGCTATTACTACCCCAACGTTGTTAGAGAAATGAATTAGTCTTTCTCGTCTATCAAGCCTTGTCCCAAGTCCACATTTTCCTGTAACATTTTCTTGTACTCCTTAGTCTACAACTGCATTCCAGTCCCTGATCGCCCTTTACATACTGTATTACCCTTCCAAAATCCACATACACTTTCTCTATCACTTCATCTTCAGCTAGCGATGTCGGCATGTATACCTGAGCCATCGTTCCGATAAGAACAACCCTATAACTTAACTTTTCACAGTAACACACTCTCTTCCCTGCCTTCCTATTCAGAACGAATGCTACTCCCGTTTTACTAGTTTCTGCTGCTTTTGATATTACCCTGTACTCATCTGACCAGAAAGCGTTGTCTTCTTTCCATTTCACGTCACTTATCCCTACTATATCTATATTGAGTCTTTGCATTTCCCTTCTCAGATTTTCTAGTATCCCTACCACGTTCAAGCTTCTGACATTCCACGCCCCGACTCGTAGAACATTATCCTTTCGTTGATTATTCAGTCTTTTTCTCATTTTAACCTCCTCCTTGGCAATCTCTTCCCGGAGATCTGAATGGGGAACTGTTCCGGAATCTTTTGCCATTGGAGAGATCATAATGACACTTCTTCAATTACAGGCCACATGTCCTATGGATACACGTTATGTGTCTTTAATGCAGTGCTTCCCACTGCCTTCTGCATCCTCATGCATTGCTGATTCCTGCGCCCTTAGGGGCAATTTCCCACCCCTAGGACAAGGGAAAGCGCTGAACCTCTCTCCGCTCCTCCGACCTTTTTCTCAAGGCCACTGGCAAAATGAGGGGTGACTACTTATGCCGGAAGCCTTCGACCGCCAATGCTGATTATTAATCAAAATTTAAGCAGCAGCTGGATTCGAACCTGGGACCGCACACGTTGTCATAATGAATCAAAGACGCTGCCGCTAGACCACGGGCTTACATATAAGCAACTGGATGGCCGCCCACACACGGCGAGAACTTTTATAGCTTCTCTTCGTGCTTGACAAATCCTACCGTGGCCAGCAATGTCATCCGACCTCGTTTGGAGCATTGTGAGTAGCAACTTAAAACTAGCTCTTAATTTTTACGATCTAATCTACCAGTTGGACAGGATTTGTGACGATATCCCTCAGGAGAACATCCAACCACTCTGTCAGTCAATGCTAAGCCTAATAACTGCTTCCATAAGAACCTTACTGACTTGCTCAATTTGTAAAGTTCTTTCTCTTGAATAATTTCTGCCCTCTAGGTGAACTGACCAACCTGGCCACAAAGTACGCTGAAATAAATATGGCGAATCGTGAGGAATGTGTACCTCGAAAGAGAGGTTGTTTAACACCGTTCTTGTAAGTGTAGCTTGTAAGACCACTCTGCGCGCGAAGCATTTATGAAACGTAGACATGCAAATGTGCACTCCATCATCCGCTGCCAGCTCTGTTTATTGACGGTTGCATCAATATGGAGATGCGTTTAATCGGAAAACGATAGACGGGGCGCCCCAATAACGCACCACGTCACTCTTGCGTAGGAAATATCTCTTACAGTGTTTGAAACTCTTACAATCTCAAGCGAAAAATAATGTCCGAGCCCTTTATAAGCTTTTCACGGTGCGCTGCGCTTCAAAACTAGGTATGCTGTTGTTCCTCAGATTCACTTTACTGTTTTCACTATCACGATCAATGACTTACACAGGATGTTTTCAGACGTGGCTTCCCATGTAAATCGTGACCTACTAACTCCCCTCTACAATCTCTAGAAGTATTTTACATGAACTATGAAACACCCTGCATAATGGAGCTCTGATGCGTGCAACAGAAGCAACTGCATGACAGACTATACTGTTTACAGATATTTGGTATTGATTTGTCTCCTTTTCGAGTTTCAGTGGACAGTTTACGTCTGAACAAATTTATTCTGTTTCATAAAAAGGGAAGTTAACGCAAGAGAAATTTTTCTGAGCCCTCCATATTTACTTCTGCATATTGAGTAGCATAACCGAGCCCTTTAAAAAAAAAGTAATTCAAATGGCTCTGAGCACTATGGGACTTAACTGGTTACGTCATCAGTCCCCTAGAACCTAGAACTACTTAAACCTAACTAACCTAAGGACATCACACACGTCCATGCCCGAGGCAGGGTTCGAACCAGCGACCGTAGTGGTCGCGCGGTTCCAGACTGTAGCGCCTAGAACCGTTCGGCCACACCGGCCGGCCGTTTGAAAAAGAAGAACATTGTGGGTATTAGGTAGATGTTTCGATTGACTTTGCAGCGGTCCTCTTCAGGACGTGCTGAAGAGGACCGATGCAATGTCAGTCAAATCATTGGCATTTAAATTTTTACGTTTCATAATGACGCGACCTAATACCGAAACTTATTTTGATTACACAAACTTACACAGTGACAGTTGTCAGCTCACTTGCATTTCAATTTTTGCTCACAAAATGTTTGCCTTTCTAAAATCGTGACTAACTTTGCAGTGTTTCACGTGTTTCTGCTGTAGTCTGCTTCGATTACCTGAAATGCCCTCTTCAAGCAATCGTTGGTGGTCGGTTTGACTAAGCAACCGGAAGCATTTGGCGTTTGTCTAGATTTCCACTCTGTTCGATTTAGGAGAAGTCTGGCGTTGATCTGAACTCGTTCTCAGTTTCTACAACGCTGAAGGAACGGGCCAGATCTTCTCAATTACTTACCATGGTGAATATTGGGTGAATGCGTAGGTCATATGTGAACATGACAAATGACTATTTGTATTTGTATTTGTTTGTAAAATGTTTCTGTGATAATGGGGGAAGAGTAGCATTATTATTCTTAGGGATTTAACAAAAGAAGAAGGTTGTTACCATACGATTGTTGTAATTAAGAGTCATTGCATGTGTGGCAGAAAATGAAGTAAATGGAAAAGTCCAAGTTAAATTGCGTCCTTAATGAGCTTTGTTATTTATGATCCAGACATCACGGACGAGATTACGAAATTAGCAGCGTAATTGTGGTGAAATTTTCAACATGCATTTTAAATACTGGTTTTAAAAATACTGTAAATGTCAACAACAAATGGATATGAAAAGAATGATTCTCAATATATGATGGTAACTGATAATGTAAGCTTTGAACTCCCACCGTTTTCGACGGAGAGACCAGACACCTGTTTTAGTCATACGGGAGCGCAATTTACGATCGCTGGTAGGCCTATAGCTATGGAGGCGAGTAACTTTAACTACACTGACGGAAAAAAACGCAACACCAATAAATAATTGAAGTACAGTAATGAAATTTCGAAAATTCATTTGTCTAGGCAACAAACACCATGTGATCAAAAGTATCCCGACACCTGGCTGAAAATGACTTAGAAATCCGTGGCGCCGTCCATCTCCAATGCTGGAATTCAATACGCTGTTCACCCACCCTTAGCCTTCCACTCTCGCAGACATACGCTCAATCCGGTGCTGGAACGTTTCTCGGGGAATGGCAGCCCTTTCTTCACGAAGTGCTGCACTGAGGAAGGTTCGCAGAAGAGCTTCTGTAAAGTTTGGAAGGTAGGAGACGAGGTACTGGCAGAAGTAAAGCTGTGAAGACGGGGCGTGAGTCGTGCTTGGGTAGCTCAGTTGGTAGAGCACTTGCCCGCAAAAGGCAAAGGTCCCGAGTTCGAGTCTCGGTCCGGCACACAGCTTTAATCTGCCAGGAAGTTTCATACCAGCGCACACTCAGCTGCAGAGTGAAAATCTAATTCTGGAGATTATAACCATCCGAATGACAGGATTCTCACAGAGGGTATCTATTTTTACGAGGTATTGATGTACACTTATGCTTCAAAATAAAAATGACATTTCAAAGACTGACCTTCTGAAAGCATATTACCATAATCCCATTAGTCGAAGAAGGTAAACCAATATCAGCCACTATTACACCTTTTGGTGTTCACGAATTTAGATATATTTCCTTCGGACCCCATGATCCACTTAGCACATTTCAGAGGTTTAAGCTTGAAGTGGTAAGAGAAGAAGAGTTCTGTTTCCGGTATTTCTATAATATTTTAATAGAATTTGATTCTCCTGAGTAACATGTCGTGCACCTAATTTCACTCTTTAAACAGCTGAATAAGCATGGTCCCATAACAAATGTTGTCTAACGCTCTTAGACATTTATTTTCATTTGGAGGAACAAAACCTATCCAGGAAGGGTTGCGTCAGTAACGAATTGCAAGCAACCCGAAACCATTTCGCGAACTTAGGCAGTTCTTACGGATCATCAGTTTCTGTTGTCGACATTTGGAATGTGCTGCTGAACCAAAGCTTTGGTGAATGAGTAACTAAAAGAAACAACTAAAAATGACAGAAGGCATATTGACTGGACAGAAGAAGCAACTGCTCAGTTCAGAAAATACTATTTTTGTATTTTCTCCTTTCATCAATTAAATTCAGTATTTATTCTGTTACCCATGGATTTCTACTAGCCCTCGTCTTTTTACCTACTTGATCCTCTGCTGTCTTCACTATTTCATCCCTCAAAGCTACCCATTCTTCTTCTACCGTATTTATTTTCCCCATTCCTGTCAACTGTTCCCTTATGCTCTCCCTGAAACTCTGTACAACCACTGGGTTAGTCAGTTTATCCAGGTCCAATCTCCTTAAATTCCCACCTTTTTGCAGTTCCTTCAGTTTTAATCTACAGTTCATAACCAATAGATTGTGGTCTGAGTCCACATCTGCCCCTGGAAATGGCTTACAATTTAAAACCTGGTTCCTAAATCTCTGTCTTACAATTATATAATCTATCTGATACCTTCTAGTATCTCCAGGGTTCTTCCTTGTATACAACCTTCTTTCATGATTCTTGATCCAAGTGTTAGTTATGATTAAGATACGCTCTGTTGAAAATTCTACCAGGTGGCTTCCTCTTTCATTTCTTAGCCACAATCCATAGTCACCTACTACGTTTCCATCTCTTCCTTTTGTTACTGTCGAATTCCGTTCACCCATGACTATTAAATTTTCGTCTCCTTTCACTACCTGAATAATTTCTTTTATCTTATCATACATTTCATCAATTTCTTCATCATCTGCAGAGCTAGTTGGCATATACACTTGTACTACTGTAGTAGGCGTGAGCTTCGTGTCTATCTTGGCGACAATAGTGCATTCACTATGCTGTTTTTAGTAGCTTACCCGCACTCCTATTTTTTTATTCGTTATTAAATCTACTCCTGCATTAGCCCTACTTCATTTAGTATTTATAACCTCGTATTCACCTGACCAAAAGTCTTGTTCCTCCTGCCACCGAACGTCACTAATTCCCACTATATGTAACTTCAACCTATCCATTTCCCCTTATAAATTTTCTAACCTACCTGCCCAATTAAGTGATCTGACATTCCACCCGCCGATCTGTAGAATGCCAGTTTTCTTTCCCCTCATAACGACGTCCTCTTGAGTGGTTCCCACCCAGAGATCCGAATGGAGGACTATTTTACCTCCAGAATATTTTATCCAAGAGGAAGCCATCATCATTTAATCATACAGTAAAGCTGCATGGCCTCGGGAAAAATGACAACTGTAGTTTCCCCTTGCTTTCAGCTGTTCGCAGTACCACCACAGTAAGGCCGTTTTGGTTAGTGTTACAAAGTCAGATCAGTCAATCATCCAGACTGTTGCCCCTGCAACTACTGAAAAGGCTGCTGCCCCTCTTCAGGAACCACACGTTTGTCTGGCCTCTCAAGAGATACCCCTCCATTGTGGTTGCACCAACGGTATGGCTATCTGTATCGTTGAGGCACGCAAGCCTCCCCACCAACGGCAAGGTCCATGGCTCGTTGGGAGCCTATGATTCCGATTACTCTTTGCTACGATCTTACTAGTCTTGTTCCTATGAGAATCCATGTAGGCTTTTAACTCAGCTTTATTCTCACATTTTGCAAAGACAAAATGAACTAGCGGTTCGTCGCGAGCAGATCCATCATTGTTTGTGTAACTTTGGTTCGGTGTCTCGTGGCGTGGCTATGTGGCGTCCTGGGGCTGGTGAGGAGCAAAGTGAAGGAGACTGGCATAAGTAGTGGAACAAGGGCAGCAATAGAGCATTTTATTAGTGCAGGTTGCCTACATCAGGTGCAGGTATTAACTCAGGGGCAAACTTATTGTTCTCCTTTGATTGACAGGTACTTAACCTATTGTTCTCCTTTGATTGACAGGTACTTAGCCTGTTGTTCTGCTAAAAGCATCCTATTGCTACCCTGCCCCACCCACCCCCCAGAAGACCTCAACACCTCCCTCTACATGTACACTTTCTGTTCTTTCGGAATAGCCCCTCTCAGTCTTATTAATTTGATTGATTACTTAAATTGATCATTTATTTAACATCTCCCTCTGGTAAACCCCAATCCTCCCACCGTCCCTCCCTGCTACTGGTGGGGAAAAGACTCAGTTGATCTGTCATTTGGTGGGAATTCGATTGTAGTGTATGGAATATTGTTTAAATAATTTCTACAATGTATAGAATATTGTTTAGCTATTTATGGCAGCGAATGGAATTCAGTGTATTTATTTACTTAAGGAATTTGTCCAGAAATCCATTACTGTGTATGGAATACTATTTAAACAGTCTAGACAATGTGTGGTATATTGTTTATTTAAACAATTTAGGGGATTCAAGGCAGTGTATGGAATATAGTTTATCTCTTTATTTAAGGTATTTTTCAGGAAATAGATCACCACACCTGCCACCCCATCCTTGCCCCCCTCGCCGCCATCCCCTCTCCCTGTCCCCTCCTCTAACTGGAAACTGGCGCCTCTGCGGTGGAGAGGAAGGATCTCTTGAAGGGACATTCTAGGGAATATTGTTCTTTTTATAAAAACAATCTGTTTGTGGGGCTTGGATTTCACTTGCTCATCATCCTCTGGTGTTTGGAAAGATGGTCTTGTGACAAGTAACTACATCAGTCACAAGTAATACATTCATGAAACACACATCACACGTAATTACACACACTTAAAAATCTTTCAATCGCGAAGCAGGCACCGCCCTGTGTCCCCTGTCCACTGGACCGCACACACTCTCATGAGTCTGGGAGCACTGGCAGCCCCTGCAAAGTGACGACGTGGCTGTCAGCTGCCGAATCAAGTGCAAGTGTCAGTTCGGATCCCGCAAGGATGAAGCGGAGGCATATCTTTGATACATGACACCTGAGAAACACCTGTCGAAATACATACACCTGTCGAAATACATACAGCTAGGCACCAATGCTGGCACGATGATGTAGAGCTGCAGATCCAGCACTGAGAGAGATGTAACGGATAGCCCGTCAATTACTTACCAGTCCCTTCACAGAATTCGTTAAGTGATGCAGAAATAGTTGAACGGTGCTTTTGTAGGAGCTTTCCTGATGTCTAAGCTTGCCTGAATGGGAATTCTTGCCAAAGTAGGAGCCTTTTACGAAGATAGCCCTGAATAACACAGGCTGCATACTTCCTGGTGGTCCTAACGAGACACCACATGTCCCCTTCCAGGAAATCGTGGCGTCCTGCTTTCAACATTCATCTCAGAAACATTAAACGTTCTCACCGCTAAAAGCCCTTACAGTGTCTGTGTACACTCGGAAAAACACTGTTAATGATAAAAGCATTATTGTTGTTTGGAAAGAGAACACTTTCTAAGCAAAGATGGGAAAATCGTAACAATTACACAAAGAGAATTCAAAGCAGTGTCATAAGAAGAGAAGAATGGTTGGAATTTTCGGTGTCGTACAGCTACTACACTGAAGATGTCCTAACGCCACAGTGGCGGATGAGTGACAGCATTCCCACCAGATATGGAATGTCTGCTTCAGCTTGTCTTTGAACACTTGCTTTCTCAGAAATTTCTGTAGATACCTTGACACCATCTTGTTCGAATCAGTTTGGTGTAACTACATTTAAACATTAGGATTGCTGCCGAAGTCTGACGCCAAGCAATGTACTGGATATGTCTCCTTTTTATGACCGTGGTTCTGGAACGAATCTCAGTATCTATAGTCGACATAATTTTCCACGCAAGAAAAAATCTTTCATACCCCTTACGACTATTGACGGCCTGAATCGATACTTCCTTCACGATAGGACCCACTGTCATTTTCTCTGGACATGCCTGAACATAAGCCACAAGTACTTTACACTGCAACATATATGCATTCAGATAAACAGTGCAGTTATCGTTTATATGTGTACAGCACCTGAAAAAATTATGGCATGCTCACATTCACACCAGCTACGTGTCTTGATTCTCTTTAGTTCTAGGAGATTATTTGGTGTTTAATTTTTCCAATCAGCACTTCTGGAAGGTGCTGCTTCCTGTCAAGCCTCTTTCAAACAAGTTTTATAAAGCACAGGCGTCTGGAACTATGTGACAACAACGCCCCCGCAGTCGAAAGGGTTGGATATATATCACCGATACAGGTTGGTGTACTGTAATCAACATCATGCTCGATAATGTGACAAGGAAAACGCGAGTATACGCTTATGGGGGTGCCAATGAGGGGACGTATTTTTAAAGGCGTATTGTTTGTTCTGTTTATACACTACAGCAGGTCAAGTTGAGCCCTTGCATTGCTATACTGTGCACCCGTTTATGAAATGAATCCATCACAACTTAAGTTCGGATATATTCTTCAATGCGTTGAAATCACAATTCACCATCTCAAATGTATCCTTCCCTTACGACTAGACATACATAGTTTTCTTTTTTATGTGCATAGGCGTTTGATTACGCCCCACAAACGTTTGGTGATATATCGGAACAGAAACCACAGTCCCTTTACGTTCTAGCAGCAATGTAACATTCCTATCAATTAGTGGTGAATAAAAAAATTATCATACCTAAACACTTGCACCAGCTAGGTGTCGATTTCGCACTTCCAAAAAGCCTCCCTCCATCACCTACTTGACGATGAATAAAGAATGTAATTCCAATTTTTAAAAAAGTACTAGAGTCTTTTACGTTTATCGATTTCACCACTCCCACGAAACCTTTTGGTATTTTCGATACTTGTAAATGCAGCCAACACACCGTGGCATCTTTCATTTATTCAGACGA
Source organism: Schistocerca serialis cubense (assembly GCF_023864345.2). Lineage (NCBI taxonomy): Eukaryota > Metazoa > Arthropoda > Insecta > Orthoptera > Acrididae > Schistocerca > Schistocerca serialis. The sequence goes on from NC_064643.1 coordinate 584,484,571, forward strand.
CCAAGTGAGGGTTTGTGTCAGTGCGTAACACGCGTAACTTCCACCACACACATCACACAATTTTTCCCTGACTAAGAAATCATTGTGAGTCATTGAGTGAAAACTCGAAAAAGAAATAGAGGAAACTGATATTTCCACTCACAAATACCGATGTCGGTGTTATTACAGATTCCAATCATACTTATCATTTACAAAGTCAACTAAAGTGTTTCTCTTGTATAAAGAACAAGCAAACGTGTCCTCTAACCTTCTTTCACATGCTACATGCACTCAACACCCAAGACAACCGATCTTCTCTCAACCAAATAAAGACGGGATTTGTGAAGAAGCAGTCAATCGGACAATTTACGTGGGAGGGAATAATGGTGCAGCGCAAACACATCTCAACTAAATTCCTGCACCCCAACAGAACTCTCTATTTGCTGGCCAGTGTGGCCGTGCGGTTCTAGGCGCTTCAGTCTGACCGCTACGGTCGCAGGTTCGAATCCTGCCTCGGGCATGGATGTGTGTGATGTCCTTAGGTTAGTTAGGTTTAAGTAGTTCTAAGTTCTAGGGCAGTGATGACTACAGATATTAAGTCCCATAATGCTCAGAGCCATTTTTGAATCTCTCCATTTGGACGCACCCGCCGTTAGTGGGAAATGAGAATCATTCCCGCCACGGGTCACCGCGCGCCAAGCATGCACAGACAGAATCGTCCTAAGAAATTGGCAACATATGTATTTGATAGCTATACTTACAATTAAATGCTATGACTGCGGTCTCAGTTGAGTCTGTGTGGCCTGGCCACCAAGAGCTATTGCTTAACGATCTGATTCACGGATCCAGTTATATGGCTCCTTCCGTGTATAGCGATTTTATGACTATGACGTGGGTCCCGAAGATGGCATCAATGTAATGCCGAAACTGGGAGCACATAAGAAGTTCATAAAATGAATTTCTACAATACATACGGCGGTTGGTGAATTATTGCATCAAGAGGTTGTCCCATGGTCCATAACGGATCAACGAAGAACTTAAAGTTCTGTCGTAGTGTTGTATCAACTTCCTAATATCGTTGTCATAGAAAGCTGCTGCCTATGCTTTTAGCCAGCTCTCGGCACTGGTTTGCAGCTTGTTACCTGTGGAAAAATTTTGTCTTCATAGCCAGCGGCTCTTGTGAGTGATCAAACACTTCTCATTGGAAATGCTGCAGGAGCGTCTTCATTGTCCCTGCACACTGCAATCTCTAACCAGACCGTAATACTTGCCGGGAGACGCTATTCCCTACACATCTTTACGAGCTCGCTCTTCACTCAATACTGAAAAGAGCGACGCGACACGATCGACGGGTATACTAGAGACACTACCCAACACATCTGTGCAAAGCTTTACCGGATTTTCCCAGTGGTCTTCGTTTCACGACCGATCTGAACTTACTTTCTGGACAACTCTCGTGGTAGGGATCGGTGAAGTGATGTGGAAAGAAGACAAGGATTTCTGGTCAGATGAGTGTAATGTAATATCAACAGCAGCAGAAAATTGTATAATGGGAGTAGGATTCGTTATGAGTAGGAAGGTAGGACAGAGGGTATATTACTGTGCACGAATCAGTGATAGCATTGTGACAGGGCTGTTCTTATAGGAATCGGCGGCAAACCAACACCAACAACGATATTCCAGGTAGGCATGCCAACGTTCAAGCTGAAGATGAAGAGATAGAAAAAGTATACGATCCTATAGAAAGTGTAATATAGTACATAAAGGGAGATAAATCCTATGACCATGAGAGACTGGAATGGTTGGTTGGTTGGTTTGGGGAAGGAGATCAGACAGCGTGGTCATCGGTCTCATCGGATTAGGGAAGGATGGGGAAGGAAGTCGGCCGTGCCCTTTCAGAGGAACCATCCCGGCATTTGCCTGGAGCGATTTAGGGAAATCACGGAAAACCTAAATGAGGATGGCCGGACGCGGGATTGAACCGTCGTCCTCCCGAATGCGAGTCCAGTGTCTAACCACTGCGCCACGCCGCTCGGTCAGACTGGAATGCAGTTGTAGGAGAAGGAGCAGATGAAAAGGTTACTAGGGAATATGGGCTTGGGACAAGGAATGACACAGGAGAAAGACTAATTGAATTCTCTAATAAATTTCAACTAGTAATAGCGAATACTCAATTCAAGAATCACAAGAGGAGCCGGTATACTTGTAAAAGGGAGGAGTGATACTGGAAGATTTCTGATCATGGTCAAGCAGAGATTCCGAAATCAGATACTAGACTGTAAGGCGTACACAGCTGCAGATATAGACTCAGACAAATGTAGTGGTGACGGAGAATAAGCTGAAGTATCTGAGATTAGTTAGGAAGAATCAATACACAAAGAAGTGGGGTACAGAAATAATAGGGAATGACGAGATAACCTTGAAGTTCTCTAAGGCCACAGATACAGCAATAAGGAATAGCTCAGTAGGCAGTACAGTTGAAGAGATGGACATCTCCAAAAAGGACAATCACAGAAGCTGGAAAGGAAAACATACAAAGAAGAAACCATGGGTGACAGAAGAAATAATTTAGTTGATTGATGAAAGAAGGCAGTACGAAAAAGTTCATGGGTATTCAAGAGTAAAGATATAGAAGTCGCCGAGGAATGAAAGAAACAGGAAGTGCAGGGAACCTAAGACGAAATGGCTGAATGAAGGATGTGAAGAAACAGAAAAAGAAATGGCTGTTGGAAGGATTGACTCAGCGTGTAGGAAAGTCAAAACAACCTTCGGTGCAATTAAAGGAAAAGGTGGTAACATTCAGAGTGCAACGGGAATTCCACTGTGAATTTCAGGGGAGACAGCGGATAGGTGGAAAGAGCAAATTGAAGTCCTCCATAGGGGGAAGATTTGTCTGATGTCATAGAAGAAGAAACATGAGTCGAAATAGGTCGAATGGGGTATCCAGTATTAGAATCAGAATTTAAGAGACTTTTGGAGGATTTAAGTTCAAATAAGCCAGAAGAGATAGATAACATTCCAACACAATTTCTAAAATAATTGGGCGAAGTGACAAGAAAATGACTATTCACGTTGGTGTGTAGAATGTATGAGTGTGGCGACATACCAACTGACTTTCGGACATAATAATACACACAGTTCTGAAGACTGCAAGAACTGACAAATGCTTGACAGCTCATGTATCCAAGTTGCTGAGATCAACAATATACAGGCGAATGGAAAAGAAAATTGAGAGTGTATTAGATGACCATTAATTGGGCTTTAGTAAAGGTAAAGGCACAAGAGAGGCAATTCAGACGTTGCAGTCGATAATGGAAGCAAACTTAAGAAAAATCAAGACACTTTCATAGGATTTGGCGACCTGGTAAAAGCATTGGACAATGTAAAATGGTGTAAGATGTACAAAATTCTGAGAGAAATTTGGGTAAACTGTAGGGAGAGACGGGTAATATACAATATGTATGAGATCCAAGAGGGATTAATATGAGAAGATGACCTAGATCGAAATGCTTGGATTTAAAAGGGTGTAAGACAGATATGAAGACTTTCGCTTCGACTGTTCAGTCCATAGATCGAAGTAGCAATGATGTAAATAAAAGAAAGGTTCAGTAGTGGAATTAAAATTCAACGTGAAAGGATGTCAATGTTACGATTCGCTGATGGAGTTGCTATCCTGACTGAAACTGAAGAAGAATTATATGATGAGCTGAACGGAATGAACAGTCTAGCAAGTACAGAACATGGATTGAGAGTAAATCGAAGAAAGACGAAAGTAATGAGAAGTATCAGAAATGAGAGCATCGCGAATCTTAATATCAGGATTGATGTCACGAAGTGGATGAAAGTAGCAAAGTAACCAAAGACGGACGGAGCAAGGAGGACATCAAAAGCAGACTAGTAGTGGGAAAAAGGGCATTCCTGGCCAAGAGAAATCTGCTTGTATTAAACATAGGTCTTAATTTGAGAAACATTTCTGATCATGTAAGTTTGTAACATATTAGTGTACGGTATTAAAAAGTTGATTGTGAGAAAACCAAAACAGAAGGGAATCGAGGCATTTGAGATGTAATGCGGCAGACGATTCTTGTGAATCAGGTCGACTTTTACGGTAACGAACGAGAAGGTTCTGCGTAGAATCGGAGAGGAAAGGAGTGTGAGGAAAACACTGACAAGGAGAAGAGACAAGAAGACAGGATATCTGTTAAGACATCAGGAACGACTTCCATGGTACTAGAGGGAGCTGTGAAGAGTCAGAGATGGGACTACATCCTGCAAATAATTGAGGTCGTAAGTTGCAAGTACTATTCTGAGACCAGGAGATTTGCACAGGAGAGGAATTCGTGGCGGGCATCAAACCAGTCAGAAGACTGATAACTCAACAAAAGAATGTCCTAGGTCTCCCTCCCGTTCTATTTATATGTTCTTGCCTTTGTGGGGATACTCTGCTTGCATTAATCGTCGACGATTAAGAGGGGTAGTCGTAGGCATTCGGCACACCTGAGATCTATAACGGACACCTAGACATCGGGAGATACACCTCGTTCTGTGTGATCATCCCAGGGACTCCGTCGGCATATTGTGCCTGTTGCAGCTAGTCCACGGAAGTAAGGGGCATCCATAAATAACTCAAAAGCCAAGAGCGCTTAAATACTGTTTACTGTATAACCGGTTTCAACTCCTAAAGGTGCCACATCGGATCTGAATGTAGCTTAACATTTATAAACCATTTGGATATAACGATACATGATGCAGACCAGCTGATACCGTTATATCCAAATGGTTTATTAATGTTAAGCTACATTCAGATCCAATGATATCACTTTTAGTGTGTTGAAACCAGTTATCCTATAAACCATATATAAGCGATCTTGACTTTTGAATTATTTCTACAACAGAGTGATCGCCCCACTACACATCATGTGTTCACTGCAGTTAAGTTTTTCCTTAGTTGTGGTTTGAAACTGGTACGTGGTCTTCAATATTTCATGCTGTAAAGGAAACTTTAGTTTTCATGTTCCATGATGTTGATAATTGTACTATTTCAAGTTCATGTATCTGGTCTGCTACAGTGTTGGTTAATACGTTTATGCACCTAGATCTTCCCTGATAATGTATCGTTCTGGCTCATATTTATGTAAGGCAATATTGTTGTTCAAATCATAATTATTCCTGTGAATTTGATCCCGCTACTTTTTGTAAGGGGGGAAATCTTTTTACACTCCTGGAAATTGAAATAAGAACACCGTGAATTCATTGTCCCAGGAAGGGGAAACTTTGACACATTCCTGGGGTCAGATTCATCACATGATCACACTGACAGAACCACAGGCACATAGACACAGGCAACAGAGCATGCACAATGTCGGCACTAGTACAGTGTATATCCACCTTTCGCAGCAATGCAGGCTGCTATTCTCCCATGGAGACGATCGTAGAGATGCTGGATGTAGTCCTGTGGAACGGCTTGCCATGCCATTTCCACCTGGCGCCTCAGTTGGACCAGCGTTCGTGCTGGACGTGCAGACCGCGTGAGACGACGCTTCATCCAGTCCCAAACATGCTCAATGGGGGACAGATCCGGAGATCTTGCTGGCCAGGGTAGTTGACTTACACCTTCTAGAGCACGTTGGGTGGCACGGGATACATGCGGACGTGCATTGTCCTGTTGGAACAGCAAGTTCCCTTGCCGGTCTAGGAATGGTAGAACGATGGGTTCGATGACGGTTTGGATGTACCGTGCACTATTCAGTGTCCCCTCGACGATCACCAGTGGTGTACGGCCAGTGTAGGAGATCGCTCCCCACACCATGATGCCGGGTGTTGGCCCTGTGTGCCTCGGTCGTATGCAGTCCTGATTGTGGCGCTCACCTGCACGGCGCCAAACACGCATACGACCATCATTGGCACCAAGGCAGAAGCGACTCTCATCGCTGAAGACGACACGTCTCCATTCGTCCCTCCATTCACGCCTGTCGCGACACCACTGGAGGCGGGCTGCACGATGTTGGGGCGTGAGCGGAAGACGGCCTAACGGTGTGCGGGACCGTAGCCCAGCTTCATGGAGAAGGTTGCGAATGGTCCTCGCCGATACCCCAGGAGCAACAGTGTCCCTAATTTGCTGGGAAGTGGCGGTGCGGTCCCCTACGGCACTGCGTAGGATCCTACGGTCTTGGCGTGGATCCGTGCGTCGCTGCGGTCCGGTCCCAGGTCGACGGGCACGTGCACCTTCCGCCGACCACTGGCGACAACATCGATGTACTGTGGAGACCTCACGCCCCACGTGTTGAGCAATTCGGCGGTATGTCCAACCGGCCTCCCGCATGCCCACTATATGCCCTCGCTCAAAGTCCGTCAACTGCACATACGGTTCACGTCCACGCTGTCGCGGCATGCTACCAGTGTTAAAGACTGCGATGGAGCTCCGTATGCCACGGCAAACTGGCTGACGCTGACGGCGGCGGTGCACAAATGTTGCGCAGCTAGCGCCATTCGACGGCCAACACCGCGTTTCCTGGTGTGTCCGCTGTGCCGTGCGTGTGATCATTGCTTGTACAGCCCTCTCGCAGTGTCCGGAGCAAGTATGGTGGGTCTGACACACCGGTGTCAATGTGTTCTTTTTTCCATTTCCAGGAGTGTATTTGTCTAATTGTGCCTTAGGACCTGGTTTCCCGTGGTAAATGAATCTGATTTGCCAATTTTAAAGAAAGAAATATCAATCTGTGGATCTTGATTTTGATGTTATTAATTAGTCACGAAAAATCTTTTCGAGATTGGTTAAACAAATTGTGAGTTAGTTGAAGGCTTAAAGTAACCTCCTTTAATTGATTAGTTGTTTAAATAACTTGGTTGTTTCCAGAATGGTTATAATAAATATATATTGTGTATGCAATTAAAAAAAGAATGCTGTTCAAAAATCATCGCATCAAGTGCTTTTATGTAAGTCTTTGCTGTTCAGCAACGTTAGGATGAAGACTTTCTATGTAAATGCTTTTTCTAGAGATTCCTCTAGATCGTAATTTGCCTACCCTCAAAGCAATAACAATAAATAGTACTTCTTCGCTTGAAATTAGGTTCCAAGCGATGGCGCCGGCGGCTGTCACGACGACCGCCATTTTCTAAATGAATTTATTTCTTTATTTATTACTTGTTTACACGTCTAGTTCTGTAGACCTAATTCAGGGGAAAGTCTCCAGGATAATGGAACGTGACAGTACACGAAATTACAACATAAAAATAATAACAGATAAAATAAAATGTTTATGAACCCATAAAAAGTAAAGCCATAAGTTTAAGAAAATGCAGTCAACAATATAGCATAAGAATCAGCTTAATTTTTCAAGGAACTCCTCAACAGAATAAAAAGATTGACCCATGAAGAAGCTCTTTAGTTTCGATTTGAAATCAAGTTGATTATTGCTAAGACTTTTTAATTATTGCGGCAGTGTGCTGTAAATGGATGAAGAGGTATACGGCGAATTTTTCAGCACAAGAGTTAAGGAAGTGCGATCCAAATGCAGATTGCATTTCTGTCTAGTATTAATTGAGTGAAAGCTGCTAAATCTTGGGAATAAGTTGATATTGTTAACAAGAAACGACAGTAAAGAATATATATATTGAGAAGCCGATGTCAAAATATCCAGGTTAATGAACAGGGGTCGACAAGAGGTTCGCGAACTTACACCACTTATTGCCCGAACTTTTTTAAGCCACAATATCCTTTTAGAATGGGAAAAGTTACCTCAAAATATAATATCGTACGACATAAACGAATGAAAATAAGCAAAGTAGACTAATTTAGGTTCGAACGATCACTTACTTCAGATACCGTTCGAATAGTAAAAATGGCATTAAGTCTTTGAAGAAGATCCTGAATGTGGGCTATCCACGACAGTTGACTGTCTATCTGAACACCTAGAAATTACAACTGGTCAGTTTCACCAAGATTATGCCCATTCTATGACATTAAAACGTCGAGTTTTGTTAAATTGTGTGTTAGAAACTATAAAAACTCAGTCTTACTGTGATTTAGCGTTAGTTTATTTTCTACAGTCCATGAACTTATGAACTGCATTATTTGAAACACAGCCAATGTTGCACACAATATCCTTCACTGTCAAGCTAGTACCATCAGCAAACAGAAATATTTTAGAATTACCCGTAATACTAGAGAGCATATCATTTACATAAATAAGGAACAGGTGTGGCTGCAACACTGATCGCTAGCACACTCCACATTTGGGCACTCCACATTTGGGCACACCCAACTCAGACCCCACATCACAGCCATTCTCAACACTGTGAATAATGACCTTCTGCTGTCTGTTGTTAAAAGTTAGAGGTGAACCAATTGTGAGCTTCTCCCTTGTTCCATAATGGTCCAACTACTGGAGCAATATTTTATGATCAACACAATTAAACGCCTCAGTTAAATCAAAAAAATATGCCTAGCATTCGAAGCCTTTTCTATAATCCATCTAGTACCTCAAAGGGAAAAGTGAATATAGCATTTTCTGTTATTAAACCACTTCCAAAGCCTAACAGTACATTTGATAGTAAGTTATGTGATATAAAATGATCTATTACATACTGAGACTTTTCAATAACTTTCGCAAAAACTAATGGCAAAGAAACTTTCTGGCAGATTAAAACTATGTGCCCGACCGAGACTCGAACTCGGGACCTTTGCCTTACGCGGGCAAGCGCTCTACCATCTGAGCCACCGAAGCACGACTCACGCCCGGCACTCACAGCTTTACTTCTGCCAGTACCTCGTCTCCTACCTTCCAAACTTTACAGAAGCTCTCCTGCAAACCTTGCGGAACTAGCACTCCTGAAAGAAAGGATATTGCGGAGACATGGCTCAGCCACAGCCTGGGGGATGTTTCCAGAACATCATTCTGGTAATGGCAAAGAAATGGTCTAAAATGGTCTACGTTATCCCTTTCTCCCTATTTATAATGCGGCTTTACTACTGAGTAGTTTATCGTTCAGGATACTGACCGTTCTAAAAGAAAAAAATACAAATATGGCTAAGTATATAGTTTACATGTGCAGTACAGAACTCTAATATTATGTTAGGCACATCGTATCCATGAGAGTCCTTTGTCTTCGATGATTTAATTATTGACTGAATCTCCCTCTTGTCAGTATCACAGAGGAGTATTTCAGATATCAATCTCGGAAAGACAAGTTCCAAGACAGTTATATGATTCGCTGTAGAAACTAAGTTTTTATTTAATTCATCAGCAATGCTCAGAAACTGATTGTTAAATACCTACATATATTTGACTTATCAGTAATAGAAATATTTTTACTACAAGCTGACTTTATATCGTTGACCTTGTGCTGCAGACCAGACACTTCGTACACAACTCACCATAAGGTTCCAATTTTATCCTGTGAATTAGCTGTTCTATTTGCGTACCACATACTGTTCGCCTTCCTAATAACATGTTTAAGCACCTTGTAATATTGTTTGCAATGGGCTACTGTAGCTTAATTTGACTGCTTCTAACATTGCGATAATTCCCGCTTTGTTCCAGATGATATCCCACTAGGCAGCCACCCAGGCTGCCTTTTACTGTTAGCACCCTGTTTAGAACGTTCTAAGCGAAAGCAACTCTCAAGGAGTATGAGAAATATGTTAAGGAAAGCATTATGTTTGTCATCTATCTTATCCTAACTATAAACATGCTGCCACTCTAGTTCCTTAATGAGGTCTAAACAACTCTCAATTACCGTTGGTTAGCTTTCTTACATAGTTTGTTTTATATGTGACATTTGTTTCAGTACAAAAGACTTTTAGAGATAAATTTGTGCATCATGGTCTGATAGGCCATTCACTCATTTACTAGCAAAATTCCCATCTAGTAATGAAGAATGAATAAAAATATTGTTCACCTGCACCCTAGTTAGAAAAAACACAGTCTGCTCCAGACCATATGAGTTTAGGAGATCTATCAACATCCTTCTTCTTGCAAAATCATTTACAAAATTAAATTGAAGTCACCACATACGAAAAATTTTTGGTATGTCTTATAAAGTGAACCAAGAACCATCTCTAGCTTGAGCAGAAATGCTCTGAAGTCAGAGTTAGGGGACCTATAAACAACAACAATTAGAAGTTTAGTTTCATTAAATTCAACTGCCCCTGAACAATATTCGCATACTTGTTCGGTGTAGTGTCGCGTTATGGTTATTGTCTCAAGTGGAATGGACTTTTACGTACATGGTCGCTCCTCCACTCCACAAGGAACTCCTTGAAAAACAGCCAGATAATCTGTATCCTGGTAAAGGAAGCCTCTGAATTGTCAAATTATTTAAGTGGTGCTCCGATATATAATGTCAGAGTCAACATCTATAAGCAGTTCACTAACTTTATCTGTAGTAACTCTTATGTTCTGATGAAATATGCTAATACCTTCTCTACTTGGATATCCGACCTCCTCTGAAGGTGATTCTTTAGTTAGAGGGTCTTCCTTTAAGCAGTTACACCTACCAGTTGACTTCAGTCTAAAAACGGTGTAGCTCTAACACCAGGTACAACAGGAATTTTTCCATGAGTGATCCCATCTGAAATCCCTGAACTAGCGGGACAGAGCGGGTGAGGTTATATTTGTGGAAAGGGGCCAAAATAGGTTATTGACAGTAGCACTCAACATATAAACTTTACTTGTTAAAACACACAATAACATAATCAAGAATTAACAACTCTCAAGTTTTTGCGAAACAGCTCCTTTCATTTAATTTAGATCGGCTGAAGGCCACAAACAAATATCCAAGGCCCAAGGCCTAAGCAAGGAATTGAGGTAAAGGAGTTCTTCCGGAAGTTTCGCTTCTTAAAAAAAACTTTTTTTCTTCAATAAAAGTAGGCTGAAAGCCTTAGGTTAAATCTCTTCCCTATAACTCGGCTGAATGCCACACATTAAGCAAGAACAATGTCACTGCTTAAGACCAAAACAAAGATTTTCAATGTCAATTCTAAACAGGCCGAAATCTCGGCTGAAGGCCGCATATCAACAAACTATTTAACTGCTTGATGCCTAGGAAGAAGAGCTTCCAATTTGAAAAGGCTAAAGGCTTTCTCTTAAAATATTTCGTGTAAAACTCGCCTGAAGGCCTCGTACTAAAGAATAACAGTCATATGACTTAAGGGCAAGACAAAGATTTTGAACATCTAATTTAACAGCTGAAGGCCACACACACCATGCTGAAAACAATTTTACGGCTTAAGGCCTAGAAGAACAGCCTTGCAATTTAAATAAGCTAAAACTCGGCTGAAGGCCACGCACAGTACCTAAAAATAAAGGAAATGACTATATACAACAGAAGGAGCGGCGCTCAGAAGGTTCCAAAGGTCGTCCTGGGAAGTAACACTTACACATGCTTAGGTGAGACAGGCAACCCGACCAACAAGCTCGTAATTGGAAGGCAACACACCTAAGGGAAATTTCTCCACCGACCCACAATCTGACCGATTTCCAACGGTCAGATCCAACTGCACAGATGATGGAAAATATCGGCCCATGAAGAGTAACCGAGATACCAGTAACTTCAAACTGGGCCTCACCAAGATTAAGGCATCAAACATCAGTCAAGACGAGTTTAAAAGAATCCTAAAACACATGTCACAACTGTCAAGTCACTACCGGAAGCTGCAGATACTAGGCAAGAAAACAGCCGACTTGGGCTGAGAAGAAAACAATCCACAAATAACGAACAAATCGTAACAGTAGAGTTTTAAGAACAGGTAACTAATTACTCAACTTGAGAATCCTGCTTCGGAAGAAGGCGAAAAGTCGCTCACACAGCTAGCGCCTCCTAATGCTACAGCGCGTGCCCGCCGCCACAAGCCCCGGCCTGGCTTCGCGCTGTGGAGACTGCGTCGCTGCTCAGTTCCAACGAACCAACAAGGTCCAACCACATCACAACTCGGAAAATGGTGTTCGTCCTGAGGATGCAGGACGTCGTCGACAGAGACGACCGGCAGCCCACCTTCGCCGACAGCGGTCCCGGCCAGTACTAACACCATTCGGACCCGACTGTTGCTGGCTGCCAACTGCGAACTCTTCCCCGACTGATACTGGTGTCAGTGCTCAGTAGTCCACATGTCGCCAACCAACGACCAGGCGACCGACCGACCGACGGCCTACTGTTCTGCGTCGGCCACGGTTCCAGCGCGTATTTGCACCGTGCGGACCCGCCTGCTACTGGCTGCCAACTCTGTGCCCGACTGCTGCTCCCAACTGAACTGACGTCCTTTGGACGGACGACGTCTCGGAGACACTGGCTCGGACCCAACCATGCAGAGGGAACACAACCGAGATCTCTGCACAGGAAGGAACAGACCCAAGTAGACGTCGTCGATGAGACAACCGACCGAACGACCAGCCAATGGTCGTCCCCGCTGGTACTGGCTGTGCGGGCCTCACTGGGGCTCCGTCCCCGACTGTACTGCTGCTGCGTCCCGACCGCCCTCCTCGTCAGTCCCCGACTTCACTGCTCGTCCGTCTCCAACTCACTTCCCGACAGACGACGACGGAAATAGTATCGGTCGCTCCAGAGATGGTACGACAGTGCACTTATCAATAAGCGCTGCTGCTGCAACTCACGGCCAAGTAGGCAAAAAGTTAGTGACGCCAGTAAATGGAATAAGAAAACGAGGCGGCAGTACCGTAATGGAAGATGAGAAACAATAAATGGCACGAACACGAGCCGTACACGGCTCGTCAACACCACGCACTACACTGTCGCCTTTAAGTTCTGCCAGTCGCCCCTTCCCATACCTGTTGAGGTGCAGGACATTCCTAGTGAAACCTGATCTCCTGAAAGACTCAACTGGCACCACTGCTATGTGAGCCATACTCTATGCCGTCAGCACCTTCTCCAGCCTCTTGTTAACACACCTAGCAGCCGCAAGATGAGGTCGATCATGACGCTGAAACAGTTGCACGAAATGCTCATCCGTTCCACCAGTTTGAGTAGCTACCTTTACCATCATATTCCCTTTCCCTACGAAGACTATTCCCTGCACCACCCACCATCACTACCTGATCCTCCTCCGTAAAATTCCTACACAACTCCCCTGTGCTGCCAGTCATCTGAGCCAACCCTGCACTATGTTTCACAATGCTGGTGACCTGGTACTCACTCTCCAACACTTCCTGCATCTCCGGTCTACGCCTCTACCATGCGAACTATCTAGCAGCAGACCCTTCTTCTCTTCTCTCTATTAGATTTTGCAACTGACTCAGATCTTCTAGCTGCTGAAGACTGCTGCATTTTTCCTATACCTACAGCTACAACAGGCTTCTCTCCTCTCAACTCTGATAGTTGGTCAAATATATTGCGTACACGCAAAGTAAAATTATCTGAATACCTCCTCCTTCTAGCTGCCGTCTTGCTAACTGCCAGTTCCCATTCCACAGTACCCTTCACCCTCCTCAACCTATCTAGTTCCTCCTATGCGTATTGTAACAGCATCTGAAGGGCACAAATCTTACTCTCCTGCTCCTCTATCAACTTAATTCTAATACAGGTTCTACATTCCTAGGAGAGGATCTCGCTAGAATGCACCTCCTCCTCCTAGCTGCCGTCTTGCTAACTGCCAGTTCCCATTCCACAGTACCCTTCACCCTCCTCAACCTATCTAGTTCCTCCTATGCGTATTATAACAGCATCTGAAGGGCACAAATCTTACTCTCCTGCTCCTCTATCAACTTAATACTAATACAGGTTCTACATTCCCAGGAGAGGATCTCGCTAGACTGCCTACTGGCTTCCCCACTGCATTCCCCCCAATGAAAATACTTTGGACAAATCCCACACCGCAACCCACTATTCCCAAACTTACGACAAAGCACACACTTCCCACTCACGGTAAAATTTTAGAGTTACTGAAGAAAACTAAACGTCTATATTACCCAAGCTCAGTTTCACCAATAGAACTATTTATAGAACTAACAATAGTGGTCTCTAAATTCTCTCCATACTAACAAAGCAACAGCTTTTATTAATACTACTAAACCACAACTAATACCAATACCAATAAAACTTCGCACAATATATTAGCTAAAATCAAAAATTCAAGTGGCCTCTGGAACACTCAGGGAAGTTAAAACAACGAATGAGAATTTTACTGAAATATGTCACTACCAACAGCGAGAAACGTCAGCTGAAAACTACCGCACGAAACTTACTAAACGAATTCGACGCACAGAAAACTCTAAAAAACACAGTGTGCAAACGTTTCCAAGAGTTTATTAAACCGTTATTTCGCCACAAACTGCACGAGACACCGCTGAAACCTGCTAAATTCACTAACTGTATAACAGCGCACTAACAAATTAGTCAGAACTTAAGAACCACTATAGCTTCTACTGCACGCCATGAAATATAAACACACTGCTAATATTTGGATGAACGATTGAAAACTACTAAATTTAGTATTCGAATACAGTGTACAAACAACTTTCACAGTACTTAGTGCTAATCATTGCTTCAAAATTAATTTGCGTTTTTTGGAGTTATAAACCCGAAGAAAATACGCTATCCTGTTCCCTGACAGTTGGTGATGAGTCATTAGTTATCTAATATGAACGGTTAGCTATGCAGAATTCATTTCAGATACTTCTAGTTTACGTAAGTCTGTGTCTGTGACTATTCCGTTAAATAATCATGTCCACATAGCGTTTCCACTGCGGCATAAACACTGACACATCACTGCACAGCTTAATAGATCAGTATTCTGACTGCTTATAGAAGCACTCCAGTTTATAAAACACACAAACACACACACACACACACACACACACACACACACACACACACACACACACCACACCCACACACACCTTACGATTGGACGTGGAACAAGTCAAACCTTTCATATACCTTCACTGTGCTGTAACATATGATTATGATAACTAAATATAAAATGACGTGAAGAAATTTCATACTAACTACGGAATAATCATCAGAGATCTTTTAAAACGAAACTCTGACTTAAGTGACTAAGGTGAAATGAGACTTCACTCTACCAAGTGAATAAGCGATCCGCACACATTTTCATCTGAGACTGTAGCTATGATGACACTTCTGCCTTTTCATTGCAGTCTTTTGCTTCTCCAACTGGTTTGCCTTAAGAATCTGGTTCAGAATACCTGCATAATGATGAATATAGTGACCTCGGGTGCACGAAATGTAGGACACACGGTGTTCTAGTAACATGCATTTTACTGTTGAAAGCGTAATGTAGAATGAGAAAGGTGTTCCAGTACTCTTATGTTAATGTTTTATTAACCCATGCATCTAAACAAAACTTTATTGCATGTCTAATTGAAGAGGTATGCTTTAATTGCTTGCTTTTATATGTTGTTTTCGTTATCTCTTCAATATCTACGTAAAATTTATTGTACAGCTTTATTGCGCGGAAATATCAGAGGAGAACGTACATAGAGTAAATTAACGATAAAATAGTAATCTACCGTAACTTTACGCACTGCTTATCCCTACCTGAATAATTACTTGTAATTTATTTCGTCTTCTGTTCCGACTGCCTAACCACAACGCCTCTCTGCGCTCCCATTAAACGGGCCAAGAAAGTCGCTCCTACGTGACTAATTTGTCGATAAAAGATAGTACGAACTCCAGAGATGTGTCATTAGGAACGGGACGACTCGTGGCGGTCTTCCCGTCACGATAACGTGGACGCCGCTTTTTAATTTCCATTGTTTACTTTGCTGTTGTGGCAGCACGTTTCGGAACGCTCTGTTTACTGCAAGTGGCCGTTATAAATGAGGAGGAAGTTGCCAGTGACATCAGGCCAGGGACTCATGATTGATTGGAGCAGCCGTAACGCGGAGCTGTAATTAACATTAGACTCTCATCAATATTTATTACGATCCGAGCGAGTCGCTACATAATTGGGCCTTGAAGCTTGTATCATCAATGATTCATTTAGCGTTCTCGACATCGCAGCAGTTCATTTTTCTCCCTGTTTCAGTTTTACAACAAAGCAAACGCTGTACACAATTATTTCGGAACGTTTTATAACGCATAATTTCTTGTACCATTGTTATTTTTGATTATTTTTTCTGTTTTTCTGTGATGAGGTCACCTCAAAACAGATCACCCTGGTCGAACCTGAACATGCACATCCGCAGCTCCTCGACTTAGTGTTGTTCGTTGGAAACAGGTAGAGGAATTCTGCGACTATGTTCCCGTCTGAATCTGCGTCCACATCTGTACGCTGCAAACTGTTAGGTGGTCTTTTCTACTGCACTCTAAATGAGGGTTACATTACAGTCCAATCACAAATGAAGCAGGAAAGAACTAGGGATGCCAAAAACCCCCTGTTAAAATCGATACCGTTATTTTATTTCCGAATAAACCGTATTTTTACATATCTATTTAGTCTCGGTTGTAACAGGTGTTTTAATTTTTTACGCATAACCGAGTACATCTACATCTACATGGATACTCTGCAAATCACATTTAAGTGTCTAGCAGAGGGTTCATCGAACCACCAACACAATTCTCTATTGTTCCAATCTCCTATAGCACGCGGAAAGAACGAACACCTATATCCTTCTGTACGAGCTCTGATTTCCCTTATTTTATCATGATCGTTTCTCCCTACGTAGGTCGGCGTCAAAAAAATACTCTCCCATTCGGAGGAGAAAGTTGGTGATTGGAATTTCGTCACAAGATTGCTCCACAACGAGAAACGCCTTAGTTTTAATGACGTCCAGCCCAATTCCTAAATCATTTGAGTGAGACTCTCTCTCATATTTCGCGATAATACAAAACGTGATGCCCTGCGTTGAACTTTTTCGATATACTCCGTCAATCGTTCCTGGTAAGGATGCAACTCTGCGCATCAGTATTCGAAAAGAGGACGGACAAGCGTAGTGCAGGCAGGCCCCTTAGGAGATTTGTTACATTTTCTAAGTGTCTTGCCAATAAAACGCAGTCTTTGATTAGCATTCCCCACAACATTTTCTGTGTTCCTTGCAATTTAAGTTGTTGGTAATTGTAATTCTTAATTATTTAGTTGAATTTACGGCCTTTAGATTTGACTGATTTATCGTCTAACAGAAATTTGACGGAGTCCTTTTAGCACTCTAGTGGATGAACTCACACTTTTCCTTATTTAGGGTCACCTGCCAATTTACGCACTATACAGATATCTTCTTTAAATCGTGTTGCAATTTATGTTGATCTTCTGATGACTTTACTAGTCGATAAACTACAGCATCATTTGCAAACAACCCAAGACGGCTGCTCAGATTGTATCCGAAATGGTTTATATCGATAAGGAAATGTAGAGGGGCTATTACACGACCTTGGGGAACGCCAGAAATCACTTCTGTTTTACCCGATGACTTTCCGTCAATTACTATGAACGACAGGAAATCACGAATCCAGTCACACAATTCAGACGATATTCCACAAGCACATAAATTAGATTTTGCTGTTAGCAGATGACAAGTTGTATATTGTGTAGCAGAATATCTACCAAAACAAATAGACAATAGCGTCATGTAAGGCATGTTAACCAATGCTTACGTCCACTTTTCGCTAATTAAGCTATAAATGGAACTTTAACATAATGTTGTAAACAACTCAAATGTTAGTATGTAACAACAATTTTACAGTTAAAAATAAAATATTGAACCAACTGATGATAGCAAAAAAGTGCTGAAATATGTTTGAATGAAACAAAACAAAAAAAGGTGTCATGTATAAGGCGGAATTTCTCATCCCATCGTGTATCGATTTGGGAATGATACACTTTTACGGGATCTATGTTAATTACGTATGGGGACGTAATTATGTTCAAAATATGTCATTATGTTTGAATTCATATTATATGTTCTATTATCTGCTGCAAGTAGACATGAGCTACACAGAACGCTAGTATTGTGTATAAGAGCTGCTCTCTATTCCAGTCTTATGAAGCAGTACTCCGCTCAAGCGATCTTCCATAACTTTTGGTCATATCACTCGGTCTATGGAGTCTTTTTGGGTTTTAAGAATTACAACTCCTTTTGAGCACTTCAAATATGTATTACGATGTTGGTCACCTTCGGAGTGGTACTTCGTAAGTTCCGTGGTTTGGAGACAGAAATCCTGTTACCGATTTTGAACTGTTATGACCTTTTTCGGTCTGTCTTTCGCCAGCAACTATCAGAACGCAAATTTTTGCTGTAGTAATCAACAAAGAAACACACACCTGAACAATGAAAATGAAAAAATGTTAATCATAGTCTTGACTGCCAAAGTAATTAATAATTGGCTTAAATATTCAGAATCGTTTGATTACTAACGCCATATGTTCATTTGCATTTATCCAAAGTCGAAATTAGTAATATAAATATTTGTTCCTCTGAAAGTTTACCATACGACGGAAAGTTCCTTCAGTTTTGTAGTGCTACGATAGTAATTGAATGCTTCACGCAATGACGTCAACATCCTATAGTAAGTTTTTGCCAACTTTCGAATCAATACTTTGCTTTGAACCTGTTGTGGGTAGTAGCTGTTTCTGAGGATCTTCCTGATAAAGTTTGTACAGCACTGTATCTTTCGTTACGTAACTGTGAAGAACTTCAAAGAATATTCACTTCAGCCCAAGTGTAGTCCTACTATATATGTTTCCCGAATTTCATGATTCATCCCCCGATATAAGAAACTTGACACCCTTTTTCTTATCCACAACAGTTAACGTGTTGGCTCACCTGATAATTCTTGAAGCTCTTTGAAAATCGGTGCCCATTGTAGCTGCGGCTGGATCATGATGAATGATTTAAGTGGCGGTGGGAACTTAATTAAAGAGGTAGGGTCTGATAGTTCCTACGATGTGTTACACTTTGCCATCATCGATGTGCTTCTGATCTATGTTATAGCTAATTTTTAAGGATAACTCCTGTAATAGCTTCATCTGAAGTTTTTCTAAGCCGCAACACATAAATTTAAAATATTTTCAATTCCCTTGTGGGATGAATAAAACCACATCCAACGGATATAATATAGCTGATGTTTCCTCAGAAGCTATATATGTTTTCTGCAAATACGTAACTATCAGAACTAAGTGCAACTGTAACTCCATACCTCATAGCTAGTCTCGAGCAAGTAACTTAGTATTAAAATTATTTTTTACATCAGGTGATGTAAGAATTATGGAATATATCATCCATTATACAATGGGACACGTCCTTTCGATAAAGTGTTAGGTTAACCCTAAAGACCTAACAACTTTCAGTTTCTAATTTCACTCAGAACTTCGTACAAAATAGCATATTGCCCCTTCAGTAGTGTTTCACGTTATGAAAAGGAGAAACCACAACTGTCCAGCCATAACTGTGGGTCTTCTGACTGCACGGGAGAGAGCTCATCTGAACTACAATATATGAAATATTAGTCCACTTTATAGCTTGAATAATAAAAAGAAGTACTTCACTTGATACATTTCTTTGCCACAGAAGTAATTGGTAATTTACAGAAGTCATTGACTATTAAAGCATCACTTGATGTACTAATTAGCAAACTTTTCTCTTGAAGTGCAATGCTCAATGTTTACAAAAGCACATTTCCAACGGCGACTTGAGTAACGTTCCAGTCTTACTTTACGATGTTGTCTGCTTCAGTTGAGGGTACAAGGTAGCCAAAGCACTTCCATGTTGTACTCTATATTCTCCTCTGTGCGAGGGTCCTGCTGTCCTGACAGACACGGCGTGT
Source organism: Schistocerca serialis cubense (assembly GCF_023864345.2). Classification (NCBI taxonomy): domain Eukaryota; kingdom Metazoa; phylum Arthropoda; class Insecta; order Orthoptera; family Acrididae; genus Schistocerca; species Schistocerca serialis. The sequence goes on from NC_064643.1 coordinate 584,504,287, forward strand.
CTTCTTCAGACTCTCTCATTTGTCATAGCGGAGCGCAGCGATTAGCTTTGCCAAATTTAGTGTGGCGGCATGATCTTTGGACGATACGACGTTCCAAATTATGTCACTTTCTATTGAATGTGTCTGCAGATGATCAGTAATATATTAATATCGTCACCTAATGGATGCATTTTTTGAGGTACGGCGCGAGTATTCTTGAGCCTTTTGTTGCACTGTTTGTCTTGAGTAGATGGAAACTAAACAAACTTAAGAGAGCCTTGTGGGCAATGCATTTAGAGTGGATTACACTCGTAGTTCCCTCTGATATGTAATGCTTCCCTGGGCGGTTTAATACAGCACTGAAGCTTTCGGTTCTAATGTTCAAGTCTAGGAAGGCGCAAACCAGATTGTCAGAAAACCGCCAGTCATTGGTTCAGGATTCCTCTCTGCTCAAACCCAGAGACATACGGTCAGTTCTAGGAACGATCCTGCACATTATGATCTTCATGAAAGCACTTCGAATTAGGCTATTAGTTTTATTTGATAATGAGTATCCCGGTTAAACGCACGTAGCACACGTGTCTCCTTGCTAACTTTTGCCACCATTCCTAGGTGTGTGAGTGTGTGTGTTTGGGGGGGGGGGGGGGAAGCGGGGACAGTTGTAGCCGACAGGTATTGCCACTGAGTAACATATCTATATATCGCTACGATTGTGTTAATGAACGTTTTCATCAGAAAACAATTTTCGTGGATGAGTTGTAGCCGATTGGTACTGCCGCTGATTAACGTTTCTCTCTATCACTAAATTGCTGTTAATGAAGGTTTCCATCAAGATTCGATTTTCGGAGTAGATTACGATCAATGCTATCTTTAAACAACTCTTCATTCTTAATAGTTTTGGGTATGTGTATTGTATCTGGTCCTTTCTGCATACTCGGCGGCACACAATTAAAATTATGGTTTATGGTTACCGAGGAAATTCTTACAGTCAGTGTTTCCCTGGAAAAGAGTGAAATAATGCTGACGTACAATTTCTGATCACAGTATCTCGCTCCAGTATCTTGGGGCTCCGCAGTGTCTTATGCAATGACATTCGTAATACAGATTTGTTGACGTTAAGCTCTGCAGCCCAGTTGTTAAGGGGTCCAGAGGACGAGATCCTGTAGCAACACCGGGTCTCACCTTCTCCATCCTGTCTCTCAATTGTCATCAACAATTAGTATTTGCTACTTTGTGTTATTACTCGCGGACAAAATTTAATTGTTACAGTAATAGAATATAAACAAGAATTGTTACAGTAATCGAATGTAAACTCGACATTACATTTCAATTGTCTCACTTATAGAGAACGGAAGGGTGATCTGATTAATTCTTAAACACCATTCAACAGCGAAGATCGCAAAAATATTTTTTAATTTAAGACAACTGGTTTCATGTTTTCATGTTCAGGTAAGCATAAAATGAACATGTTTTACAACCAAGGATTTTAAGACCTGAAGATGACAAATTAGTCTGTTGAAAAGGGTTGTCTTATCAAACAATATATACATATTGTGTGATCGTGGCTGCTGAATTGTTTCTTGCCATTGTACTATATCATACTAAGTTCTAGGCATTGGATGAAAAGAGGCAGGATTTGATGGTAACATGGGACATCTGGATTCCCAGTTAACAACGTACTGTAAAAAGGGAATCTTAGCGCTCTTCCCTTATATATATAAATGTCCAAAATAAGAAACAACAATGAGCACAAAAATATTTATTTTCTGGTAACCGAATCCACTTAGTTTTTGACCATCTTCAGAGCTCATAGCATGAAGGTAGGCGGTGGCGGAGAATGAGGCAACTGTTATACGCCACGAACGCCAACTGCTTGTCTATTGACGTATAAGAATACGTAGGCGCCATCAAAATTCTCGAGTTCACGGGAGCAACGTCAACGTGATATTTATTAAGTCCAGAAAATTCTCAATATCGTAATTCGATAATCAAATACTTAAACGTTATCAAATATTTAAACACTGAATTTAATGGTGATAATCATTAGAAATAAGATATTGCTCCCTAAGCTATCAGGCTACACAAACAGAAGTAGTGACCACCGAAATCGTACGAATTACGTTATGCGCGGCAGTCGTCAACTTTTGAAAACTCTCAAAGTACACAACGCACAGGAATACACTTAAACTCTCACGAAAAATAAAAACAAAAGTATAACTCAGGCACCACGTGCAGTAGTTGGTCTGAAGTGTAAAATTTAGGAATAGTAAGCAAATATCTCTGAAGCCAAAGGGCGATAAACATGAATGTGGAAAGGGAGACACATATAAGAATGGTCCAACTCTTCTCACAAAGCGAACTTAGTGACACTCTAACCATTGTGCGAAAGAAGAGCACTTTAACTTTGTTTCAAATGTTCAAACGTGTGTGAATTCCTAAGGGACCAAACTGCGAAGGTCATCAACCCTAGACTTACACACTACTTAAACTAACTTAAATTAACTTATGCTAAGAACAACACACATATCCATGCCCGAGGGAGGAGTCGAACATCCGACGGGAGGGGCCGTACTTCAGTACTTTATAGCATATCGAATAATCTCCGTAGTGATTTATTGTAGTTTCATTGTATATGGAAAATTTTGGCTATAAGAGTCAGTTCTAACATTTTCAAGAAGTGAATGCGCGATCACAAACAGGTCAACAACTGGACGACTGAGCGGAAACCCTAACAATTACACGTCGCACTTCGCTCACTTGAAATCTCCTTCGTTTCACGTTTCAGCTTGTTAGTTTGTTTTTGGGTTGTTGCTTAAAATACTTCAGTGCAGTCTTATACGACACAACCAATTGTACAACTTACATAATTGTCCATGTAAATGCACTGTGCCTTGGCACAGTTACAGTAGTGCACACTTGGTGATAAAACCGATTATAATATTTGGGAGTCTTTAGATAAACTGGATAATGAGGTGAGGTGCGAAAGCTGTTCGAAATATTCGAGAATTACTTCACACATAACCACTTAAGCGAACACCTGCCTCTCCCACCTCCCCTGGCCGGCCGGTGTGGCCATGCGGTTCTAGGCGCTTCAATCTGGATCCGCGTGACCGCTACGGTCGCAGGTTCGAATCCTGCCTCGGGCGTGGATGTGTGTGATGTCCTTAGGTTAGTTAGGTTTAAGTAGTTCTAAGTTCTAGGCGACTGATGACCTCAGAAGTTAAGTATCATAGTGCTCAGAGCCATTTGAACCATTTTGAACCACCTCCCCTGAAAACATCAAGGTAAAATCGTTTACTTAACAGCACTGAACAGAGTGTTACATAAAAACATTGGTTGACTTATTTCTTTTAAAATTCTGTTAAAAAATTTTGGAAAATTTACTACCTCCCTCCATTCAGGTATACTTTAAAAACAAAGATGGAGAGGCTGCAGCTGAACTACAGATTTTACCAAAGGTGCGTCGATACTTCAAGGTATCGATACTTTCCTTTTGAAACCTTCATGAGTGCAATACTTTGGGATATTGTTCTTGAGTTAAGCAGAGATACATTTATCGTTCTTACACCGCGCGCTGTCCAGAAAATGTGACTCCCACAAGATGTGCCTAGTCAAACGCCTCCGTGTCTTTCAGTGGCTGCTTTGAAGTAACACCTCCCTCCTACCCTATCTTTGCTTCGAGGCCTTCATCTCAACCTGTCGCAGGTAATGTCTCAGCGAGCCCCTCTGCGTTACCGAAGGGTAGTTCGTCGCTCTTCGGAACTAGGTCGTCCATTAAAATGTGTCTCTCTCCCCTCCAGCCCCAAAAGAAAATGAAGGTGAGGTATAGCGGGGGTGGGGATAGGGAGGCCGGATCTCGCCGAAATGTGTGCTAATAAGAAATGACGCCGAGTGATTGAGTGCCCTCGTAGAATAGTCCGGGAGGGGCGCCTAACAGACACGTCGGATAAAGGGCAGAGCTGCCGGGATGGTGGGGGAGGACCGAATAGATGCTAACGACCGCCGGCCGGGGCTCCTCTCTGCTGATTAGCCGGCGCGGGCGCTGTCCACGGACGTCCGTCAGCCGCACTTTTTCCTCCTTTTGTCTCTTTAGCTCCGTTCTCCTTTAGACGGGTCATCAATTATCTCCCAAATCAAAGGAGAGCCATGGGCACCTGGGGCGATTTTAATCTAACAGGACTCGTCGTGTCCATAATTTCTTTGCAGGCAATGAAAGGTCTCGCGTGCCGGCGTCCCCTCCTGTAGTTCTCGGTTCTCACCCGTAAACCTGAAGCTCCTGAGGTGACTTAGCTCTAATACATTCGCTTTTTTGGCAAGGTCTTCTTGCTACGTCAACATACAGCACACAACAACAGGTGCGAATTATTTTACATAACAATTACTTATGGCAAGAACGCATATGTACTGCAAACATTCATATAAACTTTCCCTAAGTGACTATCTACAGCTGTAACATATTTTGAAAAAAGCGTATTTGTGCCATCAACTGTACAGTTGAATGTTTATACTCTACCAGTGCAAATGGTTCAAATGGCTCTGAGCACTATGGGACTTAACTGCTGAGGTCATCAGTCCCCTATAACTTAGAACTACTTAAACCTAACTAACCTAAGGACATCACATACATCCATGCCCGAGGCAGGATTCGAACCTGCGACCGTTGCGATATCGCGGTTCCAGACTGTAGTGTCTAGAACCGCTCGGCATACTCTACCAACGTCGGGTATCAGAATCATCTTCACAGGACAAAACTCGGAAGTAGTTTAAAGACAATGTAGAATACACAAGTGCATGATAGAAAAAGGTGGGATTAAAAAAGATCATTTTAAAGCCAAAGTACTTACACAGTGTACATCAATGGATCAAACATACATTTTCATTGTGTACGACCCAAGAAAAAGTACAACACATGTAACTGTCAATGTAAATGAGCAGTGCCTTCGTATATTTACAGCAGTGTATACTGGCTGAAAACTCCACACTTAATAACTGACACGGTATAGCTGTCAAAGGTACTAAACCTACATGACCGTCAAAGAGATCAAGTTGAAACACATACAAAGTATGAATACCTAAAAGGTTACCAATTTGGTCTAGTCAAAGACTACCGTAACAGAAATACAGAAATAACATGCCAGCGCTTCTCTGTACAACGACATAAATACATAACCTGTTATAAAGTGTTATATCGACTTTAGTGTTACAGAAGTTAAAAAGAAAGTCTTTATCTGAACTAAACATTGTGAACAAACATTTAAAGGACTGTAATGGAGCAGAACACCAAAAACTGTTATTGCATGTAATAACTGCAGATGATGCTATTATTTGTTAGACAGGCAAAGGCAATAAAACTACATGAAGCGTTGAAACCAGGCACAGAAGCAAACTATCTATAACAACTATTCATCATGTGCAATCTAAAAATTGTGTGAAAGTGACTACCAAATCTTATTAAAGTACTATTAGGCCCTTTTGGGTACAATTATGCGACAGTAAAAGCTCTATAGAACGGAGTCAGTCTGGCACATGACAGTGTTCATATAGCTGAATATATATATAACTAGACGTTAAGGGTATTATTCCACGGTGGTGTGACCACTTGTCTACACAAACTAAACTGAAACCAATAGACAGCAAACAAGCAGTTGTACAAGCAATGGTACAAATATGCTTATTCTCATTTCATATAACCGTTTTCTGCATATCATTATTATCTTCAGATGGGATGAAATTCCGCAAACATGGTGTATACTCTGTAGTTTTTAATGTATGCTGCAGATTATGAAAATGTTATCAAATGTCAATGAAATATTTTCCATTCAGGTTTAAAATTGTTCAGTGTGTATTGAAGGACGTGAAAAAGTATATGGAAACTCAAAAATACAACACATTAACATGACTAATACGTTGTAGGAAAACTGAAGTCATTCAATACAACTTCCAGTCCTCTCGGCGTGGATAAAATAAGGCCCTGTATGGTTAACAAGGGACGTTTGCACCATTTCTCCTGCCAAATAGTGGCAACTTCAGGTGCTATAATGGAGGTCGACAGCGATCATGCGTACTTCTATCCAAAGGAGACCACAAAGGCTTCACATTATTGTGATTTTGTGACAGTGGTGTCCAGACGAGATGTGGCCTTTCATCCCCGTCCTCACTAAACCACTACTGGATGAGGCACATGGAGGGAACAGGGGCCCTGTCGACTTGTAACACAGCATCACCAATGGAGAACGAATATTGTACCATGGTATGGAGCTGATCAGCCAAATTGGTTACGTCATCCTTGGCAGTAATGTGACCTTGGAAATTAACCATGGAGCCCGATGAATATTACGGTATAGCTACCCACATCATCGCTGAAAACCCGCCATGTTTCACTCTTGGCAGCAAACAGTCTGCACTGCAGACTTAGGACAGCCTACGCTAGGCGTAAACTCAACCAGAAGTGGGGAACAGAGATAAACAAGACTGACCTGTCCAAATGGTTTTCTTCCGTTGCACTACAGGCCAATTTTTATGGCTTCGATACCGTGTTTTCCTGTTACGAGCATCTGCATCACTGATTTGTGGTTTTGAAAGTCCAGTCCCAGCTTGTGGAGTTCCGTGTTGTTAGCGAGTGCGACATTCATTCTGCAGTGACTTTTGAATCTGTCGACCTGTTATTTTTCTTAGCAATCCTCTTCAGTGACCGCCTGTCACGATCACTCATCACACACTTTCGTCCGCGTTGTGACTTAGCGGATGATGTCTTTCCGCTTTCTCTACATACGATGTAAATCTTCGACACAGCGCCTGTTGAAACACCGGACACTTCCGCTACGTTGGTTAGGGAAGCATGCACCATACGAACACCAACAATTTGCCCACGTTCTATTGTACTTAGCTCCGACATAATGCACTCACAACTATAAAGAACGATGTCCTGATCTCGTCTGACACTTGCAAAGCATAAGGGTATTGTATAAGTGTCATCCAGCATCCGCAGTTATATCAAGTATGCAATCCTCGCTCTGTTTTCAAATTTTAGTCAAGTCCCTGTGACTAGGGCTCATACATATTGTCGAAGCTGAGAATTTTTATCCATCTGAATATGTCAATAACATGTTAAGACGGTATCTGAGTGGCTGTTGTAATTACGCGATCATAACATAGTAAATTATTATAGGAACACTTATGTCGTATGCTGCTATTTGACAGTACATGAACTAATTTACTTTTAAATACGGGTCTCGGTGTGCTGACACCGTGACACGAGCTGCTCAGGAACGGCTCGCTAGTTATTTACTCATAGGCGCTAATCATTTGCGCTGAATAGAGACTTTAATACGGGCAACTTTCTATATACTCGAATGGAAAGTAAAAGAAGCATTATCCCTTATCTTAGGGCTGTGCTTGTTGATGAGAGAGGCTTGACAATTCAGTGATGAGACAAGTCAGCAGCATGTTTTAACTTATGAGTCGTGGCGTCACACGCGCTCAGTTCGCATAATCGAAAGAGAGGTGTGGCTTAGACTTCAGGACAGGTACGTGATTTTAAATTAGAAAAAAAAGAAAAAAAAAACAATCTCCCATATGGCACTTGTCGTCCACAATGAATGATTACAACGGAGTTAACATGGTTACCATGCTGCCTAAATATGAACTCCGCACCTGTGTTGTAGTGTATTAACAGATAAAACTTAATATTCCCACCAGTTTTGAAAGCCTTTTAATGTGGAGTTGCCACACACTTGGAATTGCTCAAGTGCATTTTAAAGAGATATGACACTACTTGTTTATTAAACATAAAAATTCCAATAAAGCGAGATTTCTTTAGTTTTGTTGCTGCAGGTTTAACGTTGTACATTAGCGTTTTACTCTAGGTATTGGTGGTGCTAAAACGCAACAGATTCCTTCGCAATAGACGGAAAGTAAAACTCCTCTGTAATATCGAGAAATGAACAGTAATGGATAATTTTGAAGAGCTAAGAATTTTTATTTCTGCTGTTAAAGATAAATTCCCAACTGAAAAAATGAATTTCTAAAATAGAACGTTTCTCGTATTGCCTGTTCTGCAGGATACAGCTTAACGTACATCATAGATAGCCACAGATTAAGCACAATTTCATGTCAACTATTAACTCTGTAAGCATTTTAGTCATGTATATTTAATAAACAGTATTTCAATGAACTTTTACATACTTGGAAGTATATTTCGATGCGCATTTACAATATGCTGACACGTGAGACCGTCTCAATTAGAAAATCTGTTGACATTTCCAAGTGCACCTCGCTGGGTTAGAAAACTTCATGTTTACGAGTGGCACGAAGTGGTTGTGAAATGACCCAAGTGAAAACTGCACTACTGGCCATTAAAATTGCTACACCAAGAAGAAACGCACATGATAAACGGGTATTAATTGGACAAATATATTATACTAGAACTGATATGTGATTACAGAGCCGGCCGGAGTGGCCGTGCGGTTATAGGCACTACAGTCTGGAGCCGAGCAACCGCTCCGGTCACAGGTTCGAATCCTGCCTCAGGCATGGATGTGTGTGATGTCCTTAGGTTAGTTAGGTTTAAGTAGTTCTAAGTTCTAGGCGACTGATGACCTCAGAAGTTAAGTCGCATAGTGCTCAGAGCCATTTTTTTGTGATTACATTTTCACGCAATTTGGGTGCATTGGTCCTGAGAAATCAGTATCCAGAACAACCACCTCTGGCCGTAATAAAGGCCTTGAAACGCCTGGGCATTGAGTCAAACAGAGTTTGGGTGGCGTGTACAGGTACAGCTGCCCATGTAGCTTCAACACGATACCACAGTTCATCACGAGTAGTGACTGGCGTATTGTGACGAACCAGTTGCTCGGCCACCATTCACCAGACGTTTGCAGTTGGTGAGAGATCTGGAGAATGTGCTGGCCAGGGCAGCAGCCGAACATTTTCTGTATCCATAAAGGCCCGTACAGGACCTGCAACATGCGTTCGTGCATTATCCTGCTGAAATGTAGGGTTTAGCAAGGATCGAATGAAGGGTGGAGTAACGGAACGTAACACATCTGAAATGCAACGCCCACTGTTCAAAGTGCCGTTAATGCGAACAAGAGGTGACCGAGACGTGCAACCAATGGCACCCCATACCATCAGGCCGGGTGATACGCCAGTATGGCGATGACGAATACACGCTTCCAATGTGCGTTCTGCGTGATGTCGCCAAACACGGATGCGACCATCATGATGCTGTAAAGAGAACGTGGGTTCATCCGAAAAAATGACGTGTTGCCATTCGTGTACCCAGGTTCGTCGCTGAGTACACCACCGCCGGCGCTCCTGTCTGTGATGCAGCGTCAAGGGTAACTGCAGCCACGGTCTCCGAACTGATAGTCCATCTGCTGCAAACGTTGTCGAACTGTCCGTGCAGGTGGTTGTTGTCTTGCAAACGTCCCCATCTGTTGACTCAGGGATCGAGACATGGCTGCACGATCCGTTACAGCCATGCGGATAAGATGCCTGTCATCTCGACTGCTAGTGATACGAGGCCGTTGGTATCCAGCACGGGTTTCCGTATTACTCTCCTGAACCCACCGATTCCATATTCTGCTAACAGTCATTGGATCTCGACCAACGCAAGCAGCAATGTCGCGATACGATAAACCGCAACGCGATAGGTTACAATCCGATCTTAATCAAAGTCGTAAACGTGATGGTACGCATTTCTCCTCCTTACACGAGACATCACAACAACGTTTCACCAGGAAAAGCTGGTCAACTGCTGTTTGTGTATGAGAAATCGGTTGGAAACTTTCCTCGTGTCAGCACGTTGTAGGTGCCGCCACCGGCGGCAACCTTGTGTGAATGCTCTGAAAAGCTAATTATTTGCATGTCACAGCATCTTCTTCCTGTCGGTTAAATTTCGCCTCTGTAGTACATCATCTTCGTGGTGTAGCAATTTTAATGGTCAGTAGGGTAGTTGTGTTGATCCAGTTTGCCTATTATAAAGACGAAATCATGCACAGACTGCCATGAAAACATCCCCCAGACCGTAACGATCCCTCTTCCAGCATGGACACTTGTTAACATAGTACATTGAGGTATTTCACACCGATTGAGTATTAAAGTGATTGATATGAAAAGGCCGACTGACGCCGCTCAGTGAACGTCCACTTGTGCTGCTGGCGTGCAAATTCCAGCCTCCGTCGCAGATGAACAGCAGTCAGCGTGGGTGAAAAAACCGGGTGAGTGACGTGGCCGCCATGGTAAACACCAGTCTGCCTTGGCAGGATAAGGACAACAAGGGATTCACGCCAGCCTCAAGACTAGTTCTTACTGGTGCAGGAAATACAAATTCCTACGACTGATACTTCTCCAAGGAACGTGTGATGTGCACTCTGTTACACACTATCCAACTCTCCTGGTAGAAACCAATTAGCCACATTGCACCGTGATGCAACTCTGTGATAGGCCGTAATAGTAACCGGAAATTTTCTGTTCTCACCGTGAGACCTTCCTCTGCTATCAGCCGTCGCACGTAGTCGAGTCAGCAAACGCTGACTGAATATAATAACCTTATTCATAAGAATGAGATTTTCACTCTGCAGCGGAGTGTGCGCTGATGAAACTTCCTGGCAGATTAAAACTGTCTCGAACTCGGGACCTTTGCCTTTCGCGGGCAAGTGATCTACCAACTGAGCTACCCAAGCACGACTCACGCCCCGTCCTCACAGCTTTACTTCCGCCAGTACCTCGTCTCCTACCTTCCAAACTTTACAGAAGCTCTCCTGCGAACGTTGCAAGAACAGCACTCCTGAAAGAATGGATATTGTGGAGACATGGCTTAGCCACAGCCTGGGGGATGTTTCCAGAATGAGATTTCACTCTGCAGCGGAGTGTGCGCTGATATGAAACATCCCCTAGGCTGAACCGCTTGAAGACTGAAAGATCTTCCTGCTGTGCTGGTCACTGCATAGACTTTGCCCATGAGTAGAGACACGCCCACACTGCATCCGACGATGAGACAGCTGCATCGGATGTATCTGCGAGCCCTCCCATAGTCCCGTGTGCCTTTAGTGAACCCCACGATAAACATGTCATTGTTATGAACCTAGTGCACGTGCAAATAAAAGACAAATTTCTCAAAAAGGTCAGGCTTGGTTCTATTTTGCGATTTTTATAAATATTATTTTGTATATACTACTCAGTGTTATTGTATTTGTGCTGTTTTCCTACTTTTGTAGTCTTAGAAGTTATAAATGTTTGAGAGTGCGACAAACTACAAGTAATAGAATTTAAGCCTTCTACTAATACACAATTGATTATTATGCTGCCTGTCTTGTCCTGAACAGTCACCATGTTTCACAAACATTAACACGTTAAGCAAATACACCAGTTAATCTAGTAGGTAACATATGCAACACTCAACTATAAATAAAGAAACCGGGAAACATGGTTATATTTAAGAAATGTTGCAATGATTACGTGCAGTATTTGATGTTTTTTCATTCTATATCAGGAACTTACAAGATAATTACTGAAGCTTTCTCATAGAATTGTTGGTCGTAATTAAATTTCAGCTGATGGTGAAATTATTTAAAAATCTTTCATTTTTTCATATGATGAATATTTGACCACAAATATTTATTACATGTAATATGTGACGGACCTTCTGTGGACATATTGTTCTTCGAAGACTGAATGGGTAAGGAGGCATACTAAATGACAGGCAGAATATAGACAGGAATTTGCGTTTAACATGATGTTTAATTCTGACTTAATTTGTTCCATTTTGATCACTGTAACAGACTTTTTTGTGTTTTCATTGTTAATTCATTTTCTAATTGTAAAGGACATGCCTTGAGCACTGAGTCCAGCATTAAAATATGTTTACGGACATTTCTTTTGGTATATACGAGGACTGTCGAGAAAGTAACACGCGTTTTGGTCTACCGCGGCAGTGGGCGGAGCTACAGCCGCCATCTTGGTGCCATAACGTTCCTATAATCAGTACACATCCAGCGGTGGTGTCAGGGTGAAAAAGTGTCTTGATTTCTCGATAGGCGAAGGATACCGGACTAGTCCCCCGTGAGAATCTCTGGGAGAGTTCAGCCAAGGGGGAGGAGACCATGAGAAAAAGACTGCATAACCAGCGAAAGGATAACGTTCTACGAGTCGGGGCGTGGAATGTTAGAAATGTGAAAACGGTGGGGTAACTACAAAAGTCTGAAAAAGAAAATGCGAAGTCTCAACGTGGATATAATGGGGTTCAGGGAAGTGAAACGGAAAGGAGAGAAACATTTAGTATATGGTAATATCAACTTCAGCAGAAAATAATGTAACGGGAGTAAGATTCATTATGATTAGGAATGAAGGCAAAGAGTGAGTTACAGTGAACAGTTCAGTGACAGTTTTTTTTTCTCATCTAAATCGACAGCAAACCAGTACCGACAACGATAGTTCAGGTATACACGCCGACGTTGCATTAGAACATGAAGAAACAGGGAAACTATATCAGGAAATTAACAGGTAATGCAGTACGAAGAAGGAGATGAAAATCTAGTGGTCAGGTGGTCTTCAATCCCGATGTAGGGGAAGGAGTAGAAGAAAGGGTTACAGGAGAATACGGGCTTGGTACTAAGAATGAGGGAGAAGAAGGACTTACTTACTTCTGCAATAATTTCAGCTAGTAATAGCGAATGCTTTGTTCAACACTCATAAGAGGAGGAGAAATACTTGCAAAAAACCTGGCGCTACGGGAACATTTCAGTTGTATTACATCATGGTGAGGCAGAGATTCCAAAATCAGATATTGGATTGTAATGCGTACCCAGGAGCAAAGATAGATGCTGATTACAATTTAGTAGTGATGAACAGCAGGCTCAAGTTTAAGAGACTAGTCAGGAAGAATCAAAACGCCAAGAAGTGGGATACTGACGTACTAAGAAATGAAGAGATGCACTTGAAATTTTCTGAGACTTCAGACACTGCAATAAGAAATAGCTCAGTAGGCAGTTCAGTTGAAGAGGAATGGGCTTCTATCGATGTGATAATCACATAAGCTGGAAAGACAAATACAGGTAAAAAGAAGAAACTTTGGGTAACAGAAGAAACACTTGAGCGGATCTATTAAAGGAGGAAGTACAAAAATGTTCATGAAAATTCAGAAATACGGAAATACATTCACTCAAAAACGAAATAAATAGGAAGTGCAGGGAAGCAAAGGCGTAGTGGATGCATGAAAACTGTGAAGAAATCGAAAAAGAAATTACTGTCAGAAGGTCTGACTCAGCGTATAGAAAAACCTAAACAACCTTCTGTGAAATTAAAAGCAAGAGAGAAATTGGAATTCCGCTGTTAAATGCAGAAAAGACAGCAGATGGGTGGAAAGAGCACATTGAAAGTCCTCTATTAGAGATAGGACGTCTGATAACAGAAGTCGACAGAGAGGAAAAAGGGGATTCAGTATTAGAATCAGAATTGAGCTTTGGAAGACTAATGATCGAATAAGGTAGAAGGGATAGATAACATTCCAACAGAATTTCCGTAATGGTTCAAATGGATCTGAGCACTATGGGAGTTAACATCTGAAGTCATCAGTCCCCTACTTAAACCTAACTAACCTAAGGACATCGCACACATCCATGCCAAAGTCAGTATTCGAACTTTCGACCGTAGCAGTCGCGCGGTGCCGGACTGTAGTGCCTAGATTCGCTGGGCCACCGCGGCCGACAGAATTTCTATAATCATTGGGGGAAATGACAACTAAACGACTAGTCTCGTTGGTGTGTAGAATGTATGACGATATACCATCTGACTTTCAGAAAAACATGATCCACAGAATTCCGAAGACTGCAAGAGTTGACAAGTGCGTCAATTACCTCACAATGAGTTTAACAGCTCGTGCATTCAAGTTGTTGACAGTAATAATATTCAGAAAAATGGAAAAGAAAACTGAGGATGTGTTAGATGGCGAAAGGTTTGGCTTCAATAAAGGTAAAGGCACAAGAGAGGCAATTCCGACGTCGAGGTTGATAAGAAAACGAGAGTGATAAAAAATCAAGACATGTTCATACGACTTATCGAACTGGGAAAAGTTTTCTATAGTGTCAAACGGTGCAACATGTTCTAAATTCTGAGGGAAAAAGGGATCGGCCATGTAAGGAAAGAAGAGTAATACACAGTGTATACGTCAAGAGGAAACAATAAGACTGAATACCAAAAACGAAGTGCTCCAATTATAAAGGTGTAAGGCAGCATTGTAGTCTTTCGCTCCTACTGCTCAATCTATACAACGAAGAAGCAATGACGAAAATGAAAGAAAGGTTAATGAGGGGAATTAAAAGTCAAGGTGAAAGGATACGAATGATAAGATTCGCTTTTGTCAGTGAAAGTGAAGAATAATTACAGGATGTATTGAATGGAATGAACAGTCTAATTAGCGCAGATTATGGATTGAGAGTAAAGCGAAGAAAGGTGAAATGAAGTTAAGGAGTTCTGCTTACTAGGAAGTAAAGTACCCCATGACGGACGGAGCAAGAAGGTCTTAAAAAGCGGACTATCACTGGCACAAAGGGCATTTCTGGTCATGATAAATGTTCTAACATCAATCATTATCCTTAGTTCTAGGAATAAATTCATGAGAATAAACATTTCGAGCATAGAATTGCATAGTAGTGTAACATGGACTGTGGGATAACGGAAAAAGGAGATAATCGAAGTATCTGAGATGTGGAGCTGCAGACGAATGTTGGAAATTATGTAGACTGATAATGCGAAGAATAAGGAGGTTCTCCGGCGAGTCGGCAAGGGAAATAATCCAAGGGACACTCTGACAAGGTGAAGGGACATGAAGGTAGGTCACCTGTTGAGACATCACGGAGTAAAAGTTTTGTATATGTGGGGATGCACAGCCTCCAGATGCGTAATAAACGTAAACATGGTCCGTAATATGCTATAATGCGATATTTATTTAGTCGTGCGATTAGTTAATTTCGATTAAGCGTCGTGGTCAAGCTCGTTTTTAATATCTGTTTTACCGACGGATCCTTGACAGGTGTTACTCTAGTCTGGATCCTTTAGTAAAACAATGGAATATGGCTACTTTTTACTTGTCACTTTTGCGTTTATTAACTACGGAGTTAACTTCAAAGGTAATAGACGAAGCTATAGGAAGTAAAATCCATAGAGGAAAACAGATACAGGAGTATATCCAGTAAACAAATGAGGAAGTAGGTTGCAAGTGCCGCTTTGAGATGAGGAGGTTCGCACCGGAGAGGAATTCGTTGTGGGCCGTATCAAACCAGTCAGAAGGCCGATGCCGAACAAGAAAAAAAGCATTCAGCAGCCTAGATGGCATAAAATGTTTCTTTATTGAAGACATCGTGTTTGGATAGTCTAGGCTGTGCGATGTAGCTGTTTTTTAAGAAGTAAAACGTATCACTCCTTCAGTATTCTAAATATGAGGAAACCCAGTCACAAGAACGATGATTTAAAAAAAAGTACTAGTATCACACACAGGGGATATAATTTTTATCTTCTACAGGCCACCAATGTAATTGAAAGTTACATAATGAATGTATCGGAAGATGTGAACTCCCGTTTTTTTTAATCGTCCTCGACAGATGAATGAGGAGGTGAAAAGGGAATGACGTCACTTCATTTTGGCCTGTTTTTGTAGTGGATTCACGATTAACTTAAAAACATATACGTCTGTTAAAATAACATGTATACTGAACGATTCCATCGAAAGATGCCGCTTAAGGTAAACGTCATTGGTTGCTGTATGTGGCAGGGATACATTTTCTGCAAAGTCTATGCAGGTATCCAACACCTTTGTGTTTTTTCCTGCCTCCAGTTTGGGGTTCCTTTCGAAATCGTAAAGCATTTAGGCCTTTCTCTTACGAAGAGTGTTCATTGTCGTTAACTGATCCATCAGCGTCTCATTTTTCTCAATTGTTAAAATTTTCATTTTTTATGTTAATGAATCGCATTCATCACTCGTGTCTGCACGTGAATTTACAGACGAAATACTGAATTTTGTGTTGAAAAACATTCGGTATGTGTCATAAGATACAGATATGCAACATATGCTTACATTTTCAGGCAGTTGAGGTTCCTTCGAGTCTCTAAGTCTGTAGTGCCTCTGATGAATCATGACACTTCTTTTGCTATTCTGAGTGACAGTAAAGGTTTTTATATCGAGTTGTCTGTGTTTTGTAGAATGCTTACTCCCATTATCCAAAGGCACACATCCACTTATTTTAAGACTTTTCTGACAATAATGAAGCTTTGCAAGAAAACGTTTTTGCGCGAACCTTAGTGTCTTGAACCACCTCCGCTGCTCGAGCGATACTGAATGTGTAAACGCAGGTAGCACCACGTGTTAACAACTCAGTGGAAATGTATTAAAGTATATCAATATATTGGCAGTGGTTTGCGAGTGCCGCACGAAAAATTATACGTCAGGTGGCGTAACGTCAGAGTGGCTATAGGTCCCAAATGGGCTGACACCGAAGCACGAGTCAGTTGAAGGAACGGGAAAATACAATGTAAGTTAGCAAGCAGTTACTATAGGCTGTTGGATGTTCTTGATTACAACGTGGTTCGGAGACCTGTGGATGACTTCACACGGGGAAGAATCATAGGGAAATTGGATAAAGTACAAAGTGTGACGTGTGTAGGCCTGGAGTTTGGTATTGCTCACAGTTCTGTTTCATGTGGATAGGAATCGTTCCGAACCACAGCCACTGATGCCCGAAGGAGAGCAAGTGGTCCACCACGACCAGCTAAAGCAGCAGAAGAACGCTACATTGTGCAACAAGCAAGAATAGATCCACATTTAACAGGACCCCAAGGTACACAAACTCATGATTTGCAGTGGCACGGTGACTGCGTGGGGATTGTCTCGCTGCCCGACAGCTAGTTCGTTGTGCTCCGTTGACACTCGCAGGTCGGAGGCACCGTTTGCGATGGTGGTAAAAGCATGGGGACAGGGCTACCAAAGAGAATGGCCCTGTGCTATTCTCGAATAAGAGCAGATTCGGTGTGAGCAATGACTCTGGTAGTACCCTCCTATGACGAGACGCGGGAACACGTAATGATCCCACATACATCCCAAACACGGTCATCGTTTTGGCGGTCCGGAAGTTATGGTATCGGAAGGCGTAAAGTTCTGTGGCTTACTAACCTCCAGATCTCTGAACACTGTACGATCACTGTTCAACGTTATTGTTCCATTTTACTCCTTCCCCAGTACGTCTTACGAGGGGTGCATTTGGCCCTCACGTCATTTTTAATTAGGTCACAACTATACGACATAGAACATCACCTTCGGATCTCTTGATCTCTTGGACCGAGAGGAGTTCCGGCGAATGAACTGGACTCTCCCTTACCTTGACTGAAGTCCCATAGAGCTTGTGTGGGATGCATTGTGGAAATGTACTACAGCACTTCCACAGGCACTGGACCGCCAAACCAATCGTGTTTGGGATGTATGTGAGTTCATTGCGTGTTCCCGCCTCTCTCCATAGGAGGGTACGACCAGAGTCATTGCTCACACCGAATCTGCTCTTATCCGAGAACAGCATTTTTCAACCCTGTTGATGGAGGAATAGCACGCTCCACCACAAAAACTCTTTTGCATCTTTGTGGCCGGTATGGGAGAACGTTGCAGAGCATGCATTTCTCTCCCTGGTGGTCACACACCCTATTGACAAACATTTCCTGCCTTTTGTAATGACCAGGATAACATAATAAACAGCGGCTATTTCACTGTAGTTATTATATTTGAATGACGGTGGCATTTCTGTTCATTTAAATGCGTTTTTCTTTCCCTCACCTTCTGTATAACACTGTACCAATTTTTTCAATGTATGGTGCAAGTTTCATCGAGCTATGTTACTGGCTGCGAAAGCTAGTTTCGCAGTTAAGTTTTGCAAAGCAGTATACTTGCCACAGGAATAACTGCAATCAACGTTGCCAATACACATTCTCTTCATAACGTGATTCTAAGCCGTTGGAAATGTGAAATAAAACTTTTCTGTCACGTTCACTTGCGATGTTGTAGCTGTTAAATCGGTTACAATTACAAGGGGGGGGGGTCCAGGCTAATGTGTTGCAGGAGTTAGTTTCGTATTAATCTTGACATCCGTCCAGTATACTTCCGTTACATCTGCACTTGATGCCATAACTCTCAGTCGTTCGTGTCGCACAACTCACAGTGCAACAAAAACATGGAGATCTGCGGTGGCCTAGGGGGGGGGGGGGGGGGGGGGGAAGGTGACGGGGGGGGGGGGAAGAAGATTGTATCGAGTACTAATATCTCTGGACTCTTTTGTTTTGTTTTTCTTCTATTTTTCAAATCCTTACCATCAGTCTGAATGCAGCTGTAGCGGTAACTGAATCTGGAGAAAAAGTGACTTATCCGGTTTTGCCACAGATCCTTCATTTGGGCATCGGAACTTGTGGAACATTTTTAATGGTACACACAGAAGATGGAATATGAGATAGGAAGAGTGAACTGAGGTTAAGAACTGCAGAACACCTTAAAATGCAAAAGAAAGGAAACTCGCTCGTGAAACAGTGAGTGTATCTTATTGTGGTTTCGAAAAATTTTACATTTGAAATCATGTACGAATGGGATAGGAATGGCCAGTCCTAATTACTGTTGAGGTAAAGAGAGAGAATCATTCAGTAAAAGGAGAGGTACCGTGTAGATAATGTGACATACTGAATGGGTACTCTCCATTCAGTGTGCATTTTACCACTAGACATTGTAAACGCAGTAGCTTTTTTCTTTTTTTGGTTGTTATACAGTCAAAATCACCCGAAACACAACTGAAGTCTGAGAGGCAACTGATATGTTTCCAGAATGAGATTTTCACTCTGCAGCGGAGTGTGCGCTGATATGAAACTTCCTGGCAGATTAAAACTGTGTGCCCGACCGAGACTCGAATTCGGGACCTTTCCCTTTCGCGGGCAAGTGCTCTACCAACTGAGCTTCCGAAGCACGACTCACGGCCGGTACTCACAGCTTTACTTCTGCCAGTACCTCGTCTCCTACCTTCCAAACTTTACAGAAGCTCTCCTGCGAACCTTGCAGAACTAGCACTCCTGAAAGAAAGGATATTGCGGAGACATGGCTTAGCCACAGCCTGGGGAATGTTTCCAGAATGAGATTTTCACTCTGCAGCGGAGTGTGAGCTGATATGAAACTTCCTGGCAGATTAAAACTGTGTGCCCGACCGAGTCTCGAACTCGGGAGCTTTGCCTTTCGCGGGCAAGTGCTCTACCAACTGAGCTACCGAAGCACGACTCACGGCCGGTACTCACAGCTTTACTTCTGCCAGTACCTCGTCTCCTACCTTCCAAACTTTACAGAAGCTCTCCTGCGAACCCTGCAGAACTAGCACTCCTGAAAGAAAGGATATTGCGGAGACATGGCTTAGCCACAGCCTGGGGGATGTTTCCAGAATGAGATTTTCACTCTGCAGCGGAGTGTGCGCTGATATGAAATCTCCTGGCAGATTAAAACTGTGTGCCCGACCGAGACTCGAACTCGGGACCTTTGCCTTTCGCGGGCAAGTGCGCTACCAACTAAGCTACCGAAGCACGACTCA
Source organism: Schistocerca serialis cubense (assembly GCF_023864345.2). Lineage (NCBI taxonomy): Eukaryota > Metazoa > Arthropoda > Insecta > Orthoptera > Acrididae > Schistocerca > Schistocerca serialis. The sequence goes on from NC_064643.1 coordinate 584,523,861, forward strand.
CGCCCGGTACTCACAGCTTTACTTCTGCCAGTACCTCGTCTCCTACCTTCCAAACTTTACAGAAGCTCTCCTGCGAACCTTGCAGAACTAGCACTCCTGAAAGAAAGGATATTGCGGAGACATGGCTTAGCCACAGCCTGGGGGATGTTTCCAGAATGAGATTTTCACTCTGCAGCGGAGTGTGCGCTGATATGAAACTTCCTGGCAGATTAAAACTGTGTGCCCGACCGAGACTCGAACTCGGGACCTTTGCCTTTCGCGGGCAAGTGCTCTACCAACTGAGCTACCGAAGCACGACTCACGCCCGGTACTCACAGCTTTACTTCTGCCAGTATCTCGTCTCCTACATTCCTTTCAAGAGTGCTAGTTCTGCAAGGTTCGCAGGAGAGCTTCTGTAAAGTCTGGAAGGTAGGAGACGAAGTAGTGGCAGAAGTAAAGCTGTGAGTACCGGGCGTGAGTCGTGCTTCGGTAGCTCAGTTGGTAGAGCACTTGCCCGCGAAAGGTAAAGGTCCCGAGTTCGAGTCTCGGTCGGGCACACAGTATTAATCTGCCAGGAAGTTTCATAACTGATATGTTGTTTTAAAAGAACTGGAAAGTAAATAATGTAGACAACAGTCACCGACATGTAGTTTTTAACAATCACAATAGTGCGTATACATTTTAGAAAGTCGTACTTTTTGAAGTGGAACACTGCTCACTGAAATTAACAAAATGGAATTTGATTAAACTGAAACGCCACTGGCGATTTTGGGGTTTCTAGTGCAAGCAGTCAAAGAATAACTGCAGTCTCCTATCCGACTCTCGGTGTCAGCTATGTTTGCTTCACAAATGTCGCGACAGATTTATCTTCCGACAACCCACTTCGTACAGAGATCTTTCTTTAGCACATCTACAACTTATCTTCGCTCCATGTGTTTCATACAACTGCTCTCGAGGTTATTGTTCTTTTATGTAAAGAAAAGTATTGAAAACTCCTAGCAGTTTAGTAATGTACGCAGGATCGAGACTCGTACATGAGACCTTGGTCTTTCACGTACAAATGCTCTAGCGACTGACTCCCAGCACGACTCACACTCCACCTTCACAGCTTCACTTCCGCTCGAAATATCTCTCCTGCCGTCCAAACTTCACAGTTTTTCTGCATACCTTGCGGAACTAACAACACGGAAGAACGCTTTTTCCTGGAAAACATCAGTAATTACAACGCCATATTTAGCAGGTTTTTAACTCCAGTTTCCCCGTCGGTTGTTCGGGTCGTCCCTCGGGCACGGGGTGTGTGTGTCGTCCTTAGCGTAAGTTAATTTAAATTAGAGTAATTAGTGTGTAAGTTTAGGGACCGTGATCTCAACAGCTTGGTCTCGTAAGACCTTTCGACGGATTTCCAAAAAGTCTAACACCAAGACTGGTAATATTAAGTCTCATGTGTGAAATGTTTCATCTACATCTACATGGATACTCTGCAAATCACATTTATGTGCCTGGCATTACCGCAACTAGTTTCTGCAACTGGCACGAAAAGGAATCGTGGTCAGAGTAGTGTTTCGTGGAAGATGGAGCTACGGTTTTCTCAGTACTTCACTAGCGCTTTCTCCTGCGCTTGGCGGTCACTGGAGTTCATAAAGTGAAATCGGTCTTTAGAGCCTTAAAAAGAGACCACACGGCACTCAGTATTTTGTAATTTTTTTTATCTTTGTTGCACATGAAGTTCAGGACTATATCAGTCATACAAGCAGTTCGTTGCAGCTCCAAAAAATTGTAGATTAAGTCGACTGAAGTTTTCCAAGACGTGTAATACCCAACACTCAGATCAGTTCCTCGGCAGTCAGTGTGGCTCTGCAGTAGAATGCTTGTCTCAGACAAAGGTGGTACTGGTTCTGCTCTTGGTGAATGTAGATTTTTAAATGAGGGTGCATATTCTACGAACATTTACCTGAAGCGAAAAATACATACAGATGAAAAAAATCGGAAGGTTCGAGACTTGTAATCCCTGGATGGCTGATTCGAGTCTCGTTTCCGTAATTATTTTATTTTATTTTTTGTCCCATGAGCTCTAGTATCTATGCCATTTAAACGTAAAGTTCACTGAATAACGTATACATAACTGACACTTTAATGAAAAACGCACATCTTCTTATTTCTAATTACATATTGCACCTAAAGTCCTGTTTTCATTGCAAATGTAAATTCTTAATTGCTGATCTTTTACAAGAAACAACTGATAAGAATTTTTTTAATTAATTAAAGGAAGCAATCCAGACTTATTTTTTCCATCTTTACGTATTTTGCGCTTCATATAAAAGTTCGTGGAACATGCAGCTTCCTTTAAAAAGTTAGCACAGTAACGAATCGAACAAAGGCCACTGAATTGACAAGTAAGCATTCTACCAAAAATCCACGCTGCCGGTCGACAGACTGATCTTATTTATTTTAGGGTATTACAGATGCCCGGAAAAAAACGATGTTTTCGAGAATTTTTCAGAGTTACACCGAATTATTTTGAGCGGTTCATATTTCACTTCTGAACACTACGAACCATAAATATAAAAAATAAAAAAATTCGATGGCTATGTGGTCCCCTTGTTAAACGATGTACTTGTCATTTTTTATTACGTATAAGAGTCAATTTAACTGAACAGACTGGGTGTTTGCTTTGTCGCTAAGATGGTTCAAATGGCTCTGAGCACTATGGGACTCAACATCTTAGGTCATAAGTCCCCTAGAACTTAGAACTACTTAAACCTAACTAACCTAAGGACATCACACACACCCATGCCCGAGGCAGGATTCGAACCTGCGACCGTAGCAGTCCCGCGGTTCCGGACTGCAGCGCCAGAACCGCACGGCTACCGCGGCCGGCTGTCGCTAAGACATGTGATTTCCAATCACTTGATTGTAATGCTTACCCGTGTGTTTCACAGAACTGACTCCTCTCAATCCACGTATATTTCTCCTCTCCTCTGTGAACAGTTCAGCCATAGAACTATTCGTATCAGAATCGACGCCAACCACAAGTCAGGTGTACGTGCCGACCTCACAAGCAGAAGAAATAGTACAAGAGGACATCTAATTCATTATGCTAAGGGGAAGAAAATGTAATAACCATGAGGAAGAAACAGACGACAGCATTTATGGAGACTATGTGTTGGGCAGTTGAACATGGAGAATGAGAGAGAAGGAAGACTGGTTGGGCTATGAGATTGATTTCAGTTCATAATAGCAAATACGTCGTATTAAAATAGAGAGGACGAAGTATAAAGTGAAATGTCTCGAAGGTTCGTTGCAGCTGGATTACAGCGTCGTCACATGAAGATTCGGAAATCAAACGTTGGACTGAAGCAGTACCAAGAAGTAGGTTCTTTTTCTGCCACAATTTAGGCTGTTATGTAAGAGAATAGTCCGGCAGAATCAAGGGGACAACACGTGCAATACTGAACTACTGAGGAATGATGATGTGCTTTTCAAGGTATGTAAGGCTGTAAATACGCCGATAACGAGTACCACAGTTGGAATTTCAGCTGAAAAGGAATCGTAGAATTCGGACAGAGTGATACACGTACAAGGAACTATGAAAAGATTTGGACAATAAAGGATATGCTTTGGCTTAAGACGCTCAGTGAAGGACAAGAGCACAGCAATATAAGTAAATTAGAAGGGAAGCCAAGACAAAATGGCTGTAGGAAAAAAGTGAAATACAAAAAATAAATGGTCGTCGGAAGGCAAAGCTTTATTTGGGGAAATTAAAAGCAAGATTAATTCCGCTGTTAAACGCAGGAGACAGTGAATAGGTGACAAGAGAACAGTGAAGATCTTTGCGGTGAGGAGGGACTGTCTGATGACGCAATACAGGAAGAAATGGCAGTCGATGTCAAGGCGTAGTTCCTGACATTAAAATAAGAGTACAAAGGAGCTTCGAAAAAGTGTGATTAATTACGGTGAAGGTATGGATAAGATTTCTTCAAAACTTCTAATGGGTCTGGGGCAAGTGCTAAAAAACGACTATTCAAGTTGGGTTGTAGAAGCTATGGGAGTCGAGATATAACATCAGACTCTTATAAAAGTATCATCCACTCCGTCCTCAGATAACAAGGGCATATATTTGTGAAATTTCCCCTACAGTCAGGCTGATCATCCATAAAAAATTCTGAGAAGAGTAATATACGGAAGAAAGGAACGGAAAATCCAAAGTCTGTCACAGGGCAGTCAGTTTAAGTTTGACTTAGGAAACGTTAGATGACGTAAAATGATGTAAGATGTTCGAAATTCCGAAAAAAGTGTAGGTTGTAGGGAAAGACGGATAACATGATTTATGTACTAGGTCCATAAGGGAACAATAAGACTTCAAGGTCATGAACGAAGTATGTAAGACTTGGACTCTTTCGTCCCTATTGTTCAGTCTATGCATTTAAGAAGGAGTGGCGGAAATAAAAGAACGGTTCAGGAATGGAATTCAAATGCTGGGTGAAATGATATAAATGAGATTCGCTGATGACACGGCTGACCGCACAGAAAGTTAAAAAGAATTACAGGACCTGTTAAAAGGAATAAACTCTTTTAACGGGTACAGAAAAATGGGTAAATGGTGAACCGGAAAAAGACAAAAGTAATCAGCAGTAACAAAAATGAGCTAAATGATAAATTGAACATTAATAGTTGTAATCACGATGCTGTTGAAGTGAAGGAAATCTACCTAGGAAGTATAATAACGGATGGCAGACAATGGAAGCATATAAAAAACAGACTAGCGCTGACAGAAAAGGCATTCCTGGCCAAAAGATTACTAGTATCAAACATCGGCCTCAATTTGAGGAAGAATTTCATGACTACGTACGTTTGAAGAACAGCACTTTGTAAAAGTGAAAAAGTAAAAAAGGCAATTAAGAAAACGAGAAAGATGAGAATCGTAACATTTGATATGTTGTGATACAGAAGCATGTCGAAAATTAGGTGAACTGATTAGGCGGAGGTTCTCTGCCGAATCGTCGAGATTTAAATGGAACAATCACAAGAAGAATAGGCGGGATGACAGAACACGTTAAGACATCAACGAATAATTTCCGTCGTACTAGGGGAGACTATAGAGAATAGAGCTATAGGAGAAGATAGATATTTAATATATCCACCGACTAATTGAGGATGTTAGGTACAAGTAGAGATTAGCACGGCACAGGAAGTCGTCGTCGATCGCATAAAACAAGTCAGAAAACTGATAAATCCTCCCTCCACCTCTCCCCCCCCCCCCCCCCCCCCCCCCCTCTCTCAAAAAAATGAGAAGCTACGTGATATTCGTTATCACTGTGACTTCGATTGCTATACTGATGTTTCTGGACTCCTAGTAAGCTGAAGCATCGAAGAAATCAGATCCTAAATACACGTGAGGAACACTCCTCTTTGTAGGTGACTTTTAGACACAAGCTACTGCCAAGTTTTCTTTTTGATTGTTAACGTACGTTCCTCCTTAAACCTAATGTTAACGATTGGCCCAAAACCTGGATCTACGAAAGAGTGTCATATTGGCTTCGACATTCTTGGTTTTCTGTAACAATTAACTTTGCGTTTCCATTAGTTCTTTGTATTCTTTATGAGACCATGAACGTATGAGGAAATCTCTTGGTTAATAGATTTTTCGAGCTTCTAATGGACATGAAATTCACTGGTGTTGCTGCGTTTTGCCCTGAGTGCTACAAAAACATGTCACCTGGAAATAAGCAGTCACGGTGCTAGACATCGAGCGGTCCTCCGTTAAAATTTGCGTCTGGAGTGTTACAAATAAGGAAAAACCACTATGTGAAATATTTTTCACATAAACCTAAATTTATTTTTTTCTCCCAAGAAAGCTTACTCTAAGAGCTTATCCGGCCAATACGTAATTCAAATACAACATTTGTTTTGAAAGCTTTTAGTCAACTTCCCCATCCGCTCCTAACAATTTCCTACCTACACTTAAATGTCCTACGTTTGTTTCCTCGCGTTTGTTTCGCACTGAAAATAGCCGTGTTCGCAGGGTGATCTAAGGATATTGCTTCTATTCCCAAGAAGAGTAGCAAGCCGGTTAAAACTGCATTTTGACAGTGAGTAAGTTTTAATAGTCACACTGTGTTTCAGAGCTTGCCTTTCCTGAGACTGCAAACTATTTTTTTATTTGCAACGTTGTTGTTTGCTACAAGATACATGTAAACAAATTCGATGAATAGTAACATGAAACAGAAATAAGAACAGTAGATGCAGCAATAAAAATACGTACAATCATTCTCCATCATTCACAATAAACATTTGACAATATTTATAAAGCTGCTAGAAACAGATGGCTTTGGAATGAATGGAATCATTTGTGTTGTCGCCGCACACCCACCAAATATTTTCCTTCCGGGATTCCGTGGGATTAGGAAACAGACACCGCATTCAGAGCGTTCTGTGGATGTTCGTGAAAAGGTTATACGGCGTTTATACACGTAGATGGACACGAAGAAGGAGGGACAGCAAATTGGTGTTATCACACGGCAATTGTCACTTTCCGCGTGAGCTCCCGAGCCTACTGCACGGCGTCCATGGAGACAGGGCGCTAGCTGGAGCTTAAGTCAAGTCTTGGTGCTGACTTAGAACCTATGTACCGCATTTTTAAAATGTGACTACGCCTATTCAGGCTGTTTTAGTTTTATTTCTAGACCATGCCCTCGTAGACGTTTTATAGAATCAGGTATATCTTCTAAAGAAGGCTCAATTACTTGGGCTGCAACCTAGGTAAATGTTGGTTTCATTACCGCAATCGAGGCTGATAGATTCATATACAGGGTGAGTCAACGATACCGCTGGATATATTTCGTAAACCACATCAAATACTGACGAACCGATTCCACAGACCGAACGTGAGGAGAGTGGCTAGTGTAATTGTTTAATACAAACCATACAAAAATGCACGGAAGTTTGTTTTTTAACACAAACCTACGTTTTTTTAAATGGAACCCCGTTAGTTTTTTTAGCACATCTGAACATATAAACAAATACGTAATCAGTGCCGTTTGTTGCATTGTAAAATGTTAATTACATCCGGAGATATTGTAACCTAAAGTTGACGCTTGAGTACCACTCCTCCGCTGTTCGATCGTGTGTATCGGAGAGCACCGAATTACGTAGGGATCCAAAGGGAACGGTGATCGACCTTAGGTACAGAAGAGACTGGACCAGCACATTACGTCCACATGCTAACACCTGTTTATTGGTCTTTCTCACTGACGCACATGTACATTACCATAAGGGATGAGGTACACGTACACACGTGGTTTCCGTTTTCAATTACGGAGTGGAATAGAGTGTGTCCCGACATGTCAGGCCAATAGATGTTCAATGTGGTGGCCATCATTTGCTGCACACAATGGCAATCTCTGGCGTAATGAATGTCGTACACGCCGCAGTACATCTGGTGTAATGTCGCCGCAGGCTGCCACAATACGTTGTTTCATATCCTCTGGGGCTGTAGGCACATCCCGGTACACATTCTCCTTTAACGTACACCACAGAAAGAAGTCCAGAGGTGTAAGATCAGGAGAACGGGCTGGCCAATTTATGCGTCCTCCACGTCCTATGAAACGCCCGTCGAACATCCTGTCAAGGGTCAGCCTCGTGTTAATTGCGGAATGTGCAGGTGCACCATCGTGCTGATACCACATACGTCGACGCGTTTCCAGTGGAACATTTTCGAGCAACGCTGGCAGATCATTCTGTAGAAACGCGATGTATGTTGCAGTGCTCTCCGATACACACGATCGAACAGCGGAGGAGTGGTACTCAAGCGTCAATTTAAGGTTACAATATCTCTGGATGTAATTAACATTTTACAATGCAACAAACGGCACTGATTACGTATTTGTTTATATGTTCAGATGTGCTAACAAAACTAACGTGGTTCCATTTTAAAAAAACGTAGGTTTGTGTTAAAAAACATACTTCCGTGCATTTTTGTATGGTTTGTATTAAGCAATTACACTAGCCCCTCTCCTCACGTTCGGTCTGTGGAATCGGTTCGTCAGTATTTGATGTGGTTTACGAAATATATCCAGCGGTAACGTTAGGTGACTCACCCTGTATATTAGGTTATTACGATTGCTGACTGGGCTGCAGTGTTGAAAGTACTAAAGCGTCTTGTTTGATTGTAGTCTGTCGATCACCTAGAGTGAGAGTGTCCGCAGGTTCCAAAATGGCAGGAGTCATACCTGTGTGCGGCATGCCGATACGCGGGGGATCAGACAGGTTTGTGCGGCCTTATTGCGATGATAACAGACGCCTCGACTCACCGTGCTTTTGTTCACTGCTAGTTCACGGTAGACATTCTGCAAGTGATTATGAATATGAGTGATGCTCTGGTTTTCCGCGAAGAGAATCTCAGTGACAGCGCTCTGCATGGAACGCATCTCCTCTAAAGTTGCCATTTTGAAGGCTACATATAACACCACAACTTCATGAAACTATAGCAACTGAAGCGAGAATATTACAGAATGCTCCACAACAAATTCTGTATTTTTTCAGCCGCAATTCGCCGAGAAAAAAAAACTATCGGAACTTCATGAAACTATTGCAACTGAAGCGAGACTATTCCAGAATGCTCCACAACAAACTCTGCATTTTTTCTGCCGAAATTCGCCGAGAAGAAAATATTGTTATATTTCTTATTTCACACCCCTGATACGTCTACGCATCCCTCCAGATTCAACAGAGTAAATATCCTTCTCTCCACACCCAGATCCTAGATTTCTCTCTTCCTCCCAACAGCATTGTTTAGTGTCCTCTTCATCATGATTTACCTCCAATAAAATATCGGTAATACCTCCATTTCCCATCCATTTCTGCTCCCTGTTAGTGCAAGCGGTGCACAACCAGAAATTCATAGAAGACGGCAGTTTACTAATGTAACGACCAAAAAAAACCGGCAGCTTTTTTTTTTAGCAACGAGTTAAAAAAGGCATCAGGATTCTAAACATGAATTACACTCTGCACAGCCGTTCTAAAATTATTTTATACGCTTCTGAACATCTCTGACTGAATAACACTCTACAGTATCCACCAGGTAACAGTTTACCCTTCACTCATGTCGTAACTCAGTTACGGGCCAGTTCATCAAATTTAAGACCTGTTTTATTTACTCACTGTGCAACGCCAAGACTCGGATTATTGCTGCCATCCACACACAGGCACACACAAACACACACACACACACACACACACACACACACACACACACACACATTCATTCACACACATTCATACACACAAACGACAGTCACTTATAATAGAGAAGTAGAATATTTTTATATGAAATTTTGTTGAATAGTTCCATGATATGCACGAAATCCTTGTGGGGAGGGGAAGATGGAAATACACAATAATATAGATGAAATGAGACTGTGTAGCTAACCTTGTATTCGGGAAATTTTAAACAAGGGAGGCCGTTGTCAGTGCTTCATTTATTCTCGATCTTTACGTCACAAGAAATGCATAGTGTTACGTTGCAGTACCTTTAACAAAATGGTTCAAATGGCTCTGAGCACTATACGACTTAACTTCTGAGCTCATCACTCGCCTAGAACTTAGAACTAATTAAACCTAACTAACCTAAGGACATCACACACATCCATGCCCGAGGCAGGATTCGAACCTGCGACCGTAGCGGTCGCTCGGCTCCAGACTGTAGCGCCTAGAACCACACGGCCACTCCAGCCGGCTACCTTTAACAGCCACCCACCCACACACACACACAAACTCACACCCACCCACCTACTCACCAACCCATACAAACAACACACACACACACACACACACACACACACACACACACACACACACACACACGCGCGCGCGCGCGCGCGCGCGCGCGTGTTCACACCCACCCGTGCGTCTCTTTCACTCTACCCTTGCGTGTTTCCCCTCACATTTGACCGATGCGAGAGGAAAAGTTATACGAGCGCACGATCTGATTTGTCCTGTGGGACTTTCGGTGGAAAGAAAACTTCGCCAGACAGAAGATATTTCTCTCCGAAAAGTTACTTGTTTGGAGACCTTCTACGACTTGCCGGTAACCAGATATTTTGTTTTTGTGGCCAGCAGCACTACTACTCTCTCTCTCTCTTTCCCCTCCCTCATTGCCTTAAAAGTTGAGAAATGTTTTTTCCGGATTCCTCAGGAAACGGAAGGTCCGACAGAGTTCCGTTATTGTTTGCACCACACTAAAAAACGACCTCCAGAGGGACGTGTATGGGCTGACTAACATGCACCAGAGCTGACTAAGGAAAACTGCCAACCTGACAGTGAAAATTTCAGCGCCAGTGTGCCACGCGGGTCTTCTGCGGGGTGTTTTGTTTCTCCAGTGACGTCAGCAGGTCGGTGTACGGAAACTGGTATGGAACTAAGAGCGACTCATGCTAAACTTTTCCACTAAAAATTTGATACCCCGATAACTTGTTGGGAATCTCGCTTTTATTGCAGAATTTCACTCGCCGTTCTCCGGAACACGCGATATTGCCTGACACAAAACATGTATGTGGGGTACATGCTCTATAACGGAGCGTCGTAGAATTAATATTCGAAACGTTCATTCTGCAATGAGAGGCTTTGGTTGTTCGCAGACATACGATTTCACAGTTATTGCTCTACAAGTACCTACACAGTGAGTAATGAATTTGAACAATTTCTCGTGTATCCACTTTTAAAACGAAATGGAGCAGAAAAAGTGAATAATGTTCTTATTATTTTCTGTCCGTGGCTTATCTTTGTTGTCAGAGGGAAGGACATGATCTTATGTTCAGAGGCAAAACAGTTATGATCATTACCGTTATGCACAGTAATGTTTACCAGTCCATTACACACTAGCTTACGGCACCCTCATTGACACTACTACTGTGCTATGCGTATTGGGAGAAGAGATTGTTATTCATCTTCGGTGACTAGGTCGCAGCCGGATTTCAGTTATTGTTCGATGGTGCAAATATTGTAACGGAGTGAAGCCAATATGCAAAACTGAACTGTAGAAACTCAGGCATTTCCAACGAAATACTGTCTAATGTTATTTGAGACTAATTTGTGATGTTCAGATACCTGCAGCCTAACGTCCGAAATCAATATACTCGTATATGTAGGTTGTAGTGGGTATACGAACTTTGTGTTCTGTCTTACGGCAGGTCTTGTCAAGGGGGAAGCAACGTCAGAGAGGTACAGCGCATGAGCGTCTAGGGAAGTGATTTCAGTGGGATAAGGAGGACAACACAACACCCAGTCCCTGAGCGGAGAAAATCACCGACCCAGCCCGGAATCAAACCCGGGCCCCTTGTCGTGACAGACCGCCACGCTGACCGCTCAGCTATCGGGGCGGACAGTGGGTATAAGTGCAGATATTTTTATATGTGGTACCTTAATACGTACGTACATCAGCGTGTTGGTTGTTTCTTTCCCTGCCTCCAACAGTCTGCCTACAAACACTTCACAAACTCTACAACTCTTCATCACTAAGTGAATACGGCTGTCAGTATGGACTAACCATTTAGCGTCCACGCGTCCACACTTCAATACCTGACCTGCTGCCCACGGGAAAAAAGGTATTAATGGCTTACGCTTGCAACAAGTACTTGGAGTACTAAGTAACCTACAAAAAATACCATTTATAACAGCTATAAATACCAGTCTCCAAAAGACGTAAATACTGATGTAATGTTGTTTAGTACAACGTCCTCAGTCACCACAAGAAATATCTGCACTTATACCTTCTGATCAAAAGTATCCGGACACCGCCAAAAACATACGTTTTTCATATAAGGTGCATTGTGCTGGCACCTGCTGGCAACTAGTCCATACCAGCGACCTCAGTAGTCATTAGACATCGTGAGACAGCAGAATAGGCACGCTCCGCGGAACTCACGGACTTCATCCGTGGTCACGTGATTGATTGTCACTTGCATCACACGTCTGTACACGAGATTTTCACACTCCTAACCATCCCCAGATCCACTATTTCTGATGTGGCAGTGAAGTGAAAACGTGAAGGGACACGTACACAAAAGCGTACAGGCCGACCTTGTCTGTTGACTGACAGAGACCTCTGACAGTTGAAGAGGCTCGCAATGTGCAATAGGCAGACATCTCTCCAGACCATCATACAGGAATTCCAAACTGCATCACAATCCACTGCTAGTACTGTGACACTTAGGCGGGAGGTTAGAAAACTTGGCCGGTAAATGCTAAACGACGCCTCGCTTGGTGTAAGGAGCGTAAGCACTGGACGATTGAACAGTGGAAAAACGTTGTGTGTAGTGACAAATCACGGTACACAATGTGACGATCCGATGGCAGGGTATGGGTATGACGAATGGCCGGTGAACGTCATCTGCCAGCTTGTGTAGTGCCAAAAGTAAAATTCGGAGGCGGTGGTGTTATTGTGTGGTCGTGTTTTTCATGGAGGAGGCTTGCACCCCTTGTTGCAGTACCACAGCACAGGCCTACATTGATCTTGTATCCCACTGTTGACCAATTCGGGGATAGTGATTGTATCTTTCAACACGCTCGAGCACCTGTTTATAATGCACGACCTGTGGCGGAGTGGTTAAACGACAATAACATCCCTGTAATGGACTAGCCTACACAGAGTCCTGAATTGAATCCTACAGAACCCCTTTGCGATGTTTTGGAACGGCGACTTCGTGCCAGGCGTCACCGATCGACATCGATACGTCTCCTCAGTGCATCATTCCGTAAAGAATGGGCTGCCACTCCCCAGGAAACCTTCCAGGACCTGATTGAATGAATGCCTGCGAGTGTGGAAGCTGTCATGAAGGCTAAGGTGGGCCAACACCATATTGAATTCCGGCATTACCAATGGAGGGCGCCGCCAACTTGTAAGTCATTTTCAACAAGGTGTTCGGAGACTTTTGATCACATAGTGTATATATAGATACGACATACATATATATGACGTTTGGAACTTACGAGTAAATAGTTATTTATTCACAACTATTTATTCACAACCGATACAAAAGAGTTACATGTTTGCACCTGTTACTGTCCTTCAGAGTAGTCACCAGCGTTGTGTAGATCCCGTTGCCATAGACGTGGAAGACTCTGTCTACTGTTCTGTTGATGGTGCGAACGGAACGGTCTAAAGTTAAGGCGATTCTCGTGTACGACTGTGATGGTGTTATCCTAATGCATTACGTTCCTCCACGGCATAGAGTCAATGCACAGTATTACTGTTCGTTTTTTGGAGCATCACCTGCGACCAGGTTTGCGAAAGAATCGGCGATACTTTCTGCGCAACCCACCCATCGTTTTGCACGGCAATGCGCGGGCGTATACAGCGCAAGCTGTGGCGGCTCTGTTCGGTCAGTGGGACTGGGAAGTACTGTAACTTCCACCAAACTCCATGTCACTTTCACTTGTTTCCGAAGACGAAGAAACCATTTCGTGGCATTCGCTTCAGAACTGTTCTAGACATTCGACAGGCAGTAGACCGCTCTATTCGCATCATCAACAGAGAGGCTCTGCTAACGGTATATTACGCATTCCACAAGAGTTCTGACAATCAAGCAGTTGAGGAACCTACTTTGGAACCTACAATTTTACGCAGTGAAATAGAGAATGCGATTCAATATCTGAAGAATTATAAAGCCCCTGGTGTAGACGGTATATCTGGACAAATGATCAAAGGAATGGAACAGGAGGGTATTGATGTGCTGCATTCATTGTGTAAAAGAATATGGAAAACTGGGGAGTGGCCAGGTGACTGGTAAAAGTCTCTCTTCTTCCCCTTACACAACAAAGGGTCTATCAGGAACTGCTCCAAGTACCGAACTATTGCTCTCATATCTCACGCAAGGAAAATTTTGCTCTACGTTCTGAACCAACGTTTGAAGCCATACATTCAGCATCACATATCCACAGAACAAGCAGGTTTTGTTGAAGGGAAAGGAGTTCGTGAACAGATCCTCAGAATAAGACAAAAAATAGAGAAAACGCGAGAGTTCTGTATTCCTGTTTTCATCTGCTTCTGTGACTACAAGAAAGCCTTTGAATGTATTGTCTGGGAAAAGTCGTGGCAGGTGGTTTCAGAGTTCGGCGCCCCACCCCACTTGATAGCATTGATCAAAAGTCTAAACAATAATCACTTTGCAGTAATAAGACTAGTGCTGGCACGTCTGATTCCTTCAGAGTATCAAAAGGTGTGGGACAGGATCATGTCCTATCCCCACAACTGTACGACATTAATGCAGAACACGTCATTAGGAAAGCTCTTGATCGCTGGACCAAAGGCATCTCAATTGGTGGGAGAACCACCAGCAACCTCCGTTTTGCTGATGACGCTGTGCTTTTAGCCAACAGCGAAGATGATCTTGCTGAGCTATTAACAAGAATAAAGAACATTAGTCTAGCATATGGATTAGACATCAACCTCAGCAAGTCCAAATTCATGATAATTGATCGAGAAGAACAAATCCAGCTCACAGGACGATTAAAGGTACTGGAATTCGTGCATTCCTTCAACTATCTTGGGTCAAGCATCTGCAGCACGGGAAGAATTGTGAAGATGAGATAAGAGGACGGATCACGCTAGGGCGAGTGGCTGGCGAGTGGCTCTCCAAGACCTGGCGGAGCAGAGCAAGAACAAATAGTACAAAGATCCGACTAGTTGAAACACTCGTGTTTTATGTCTTTTTTGAGGTTGAAAAAATGAACACTCAAGGCCAGAGACAAACAGCGCATTGATGCGTTTGAGCTTTGATGCTACGCATAAAATGGGCCGAAAGAAGAACAAACGAGTATATTATTGAAAAACTCGATATCTCCAGACGCCTTTCTTCTCGAGTCACCGAAAAAATTCTCCAGTTCTTTGGCCATATTGTGAGAAGAGATGGAGAAAATCTAGAGAAAATAATCTTGCAAAGAAAGATCGAGAGCACGAGACAAAGAGGAAGAGCAGCGAGTAGATGGATAGATCGAATCAAGATGATCTCCGCTCTACCTCTTCAGCAGGCACTAACAGAAGCTGGCAACCGTCCGGGATGGAGCGCTTGGTTCATCTACATCTACATCTACATGGATACTCTGCAAATCACATTTAACTGCCTGGCAGAGGGTTCATCGAACCACCTTCACAATTCTCTATTATTCCAATCTCGTATAGCGCGCGGAAAGAATGAACACACACGTCTTTCCGTACGAGCTCTGATTCCCCTTATTTTATCGTGGTGATCGTTCCACCCTAATTAGGTCGGTGTCAACAAAATACAGGGTTATTACAAATGATTGAAGCGATTTCACAGCTCTACAATAACTTTATTATTTGAGATACTTTCACAATGCTTTGCACACACATACAAAAACTCAAAAAGTGTTTTTAGGCATTCACAAATGTTCGATATGTGCCCCTTTACTGATTCGGCAGACATCAAGCCGATAATCAAGTTCCTCCCACACTCGGCGCAGCATGTCCCCATCAGTGAGTTCGAAAGCATCGTTGATGCGAGCTCGCAGTTCTGGCACGTTTCTTGGTGGAGGAGGTTTAAACACTGAATCTTTCACATAACCCCACAGAAAGAAATCGCATGGGGTTAAGTCGGGAGAGCGTGGAGGCCATGACATGAATTGCTGATCATGATCTCCACCACGACCGATCCATCGGTTTTCCAATCTCCTGTTTAAGAAATGCCGAACATCATGATGGAAGTGCGGTGGAGCGCCATCCTGTTGAAAGATGAAGTCGGCGCTGTCGGTCTCCAGTTGTGGCATGAGCCAATTTTCCAGCATGTCCAGATACACGTAACGTTTTTTTCGCAGAAGAAAAAGGGGCCATAAACTTTAAACCGTGAGATTACACAAAACACGTTAACTTTTGGAGAATTGCGAATTTGCTGCACGAATGCGTGAGGATTCTCTACCGCCCAAATTCTCACATTGTATCTGTTCACTTCACCATTAAGAACAAATGTTGCTTCATCACTGAAGACAAGTTTCGCACTGAACGCATCCTCTTCCATGAGCTGTTGCAACCGCGCCGAAAATTCAAAGCGTTTGACTTTGTCATCGGGTGTCAGGGCTTGTAGCAATTGTAAACGGTATGGCTTCTGCTTTAGCCTTTTCCGTAAGATTTTCCAAACCGTCGGCTGTGGTACGTTTAGCTCCCTGCTTGCTTTATTCGTCGACTTCCGCGGGCTACGTGTGAAACTTGCCCGCACGCGTTCAACCGTTTCTTCGCTCACTGCAGGCCGACCCGTTGATTTCCCCTTACAGAGGCATACAGAAGCTTTAAACTGCGCATACCATCGCCGAATGGAGTTAGCAGTTGGTGGATCTTTGTTGAACTTCGTCCTGAAGTGTCGTTGCACTGTTATGACTGACTGATGTGAGTGCATTTCAAGCACGACATACGCTTTCTCGGCTCCTGTCGCCATTTTGTCTCACTGCGCACTCGAGCGCTCTGGCGGCAGAAACCTGAAGTGCGGCTTCAGCCGAACAAAACTTTATGTGTTTTTATACGTATCTGTAGTGTGTCGTGACCATATGTCAATGAATGGAGCTACAGTGAATTTATGAAAACGCTTCAATCATTTGTAATAGCCCTGTATTTTCGCATTCGGAGGAGAAAGTTGGTAATTGGAATTTCGTGAGAATATTCCGTCCCAAATCCTATATCGTTTCTGTGACACACTCTCTCATATTTCGCGATAATACAAAACGTGCTGCCTTTCTTTGAACTTTTTCGATGTACTCCGCCAGTCCTACCTGCTAAGGATCCCACATCTCGCAGCAGTATTCTAAAAGAGGACGGACAAGCGTAGTGTAGGCAGTCTCCTTAGTAGGTCTGTCACATTTTCTAAGTGTCCTGCCAATAAAATACAACCTTTGGTTAGCCAACCCCACAACATTTTCTATGTGTTCCTTCCAATTTGCCGGCCGCGGTGGTCTAGCGGTTCTAGGCGCGCAGTCCGGAACCGCGCGACTGCTACGGTCGCAGGTTCGAATCCTGCCTCGGGCATGGATGTGTGTGATGTCCTTAGGTGAGTTAGGTTTAAGTAGTTCTAAGTTCTAGGGGACTGATGACCACGGATGTTAAGTCCCATAGTGCTCAGTGCCATTTGAACCATTTGAACCTTCCAATTTAAGTCGTTCGTAATTGTAATACCTAGGTATTTAGTTGAATTTACGGCTTTTAGATTAGAATGATTTATCGTGTAGCCGACGTTTAACGACTTGATTTTAGTACTCATGTGGATGACTTCACACTTTTCGTTATTTAGGGTCAACTGCCACTTTTCGCACCATTCAGATATTTTTTTCTAAATTGTTTTTCAGTTCGTTTTGATCTTCTGATGACTTTATTAGTCGATAAACGACAGCGTCATCTGGAAACAACAGACGACGGCTGCTCAGATTGTCTCCCAAGTCGTTTATATAGATAAGGAACAGCAATGGGTCTATTATACTGCCTTCGGGAACGCCTGAATCACTTGTGTTTTACTCGATGGCTTTCGGTCAATTACTACGAACTGTGACCTATCGGGCAGGAAATCGCAAATCCAGTCACATATCTGAGACGATATTCCATAAGCAAGCAATTTTACTACGAGCCGCTTGTGTGGTACACTGTCAAAAGCCTTCCGGAAATCCAGGAATACGGAATCGATCTGAAATCCCTTGTCAATAACACTAGGCACTTCATGTGAATAAAGAGCTAGCTGTGTTTCAAAGGAACGATGTTTCCTAAACCCACGTTGACTGTGTGTCAATAGACCGTTTTCTTCGAGGTAATTCATTACGTTCGTACACAATATATGTTCTAAAACCCTGCTACATATAGACGTTAACGATATGGGCCTGTAATTTAGTGGATCACTCCTACTACCTATCTTGAATATTGGTGTGACCTGTGCAACTTTCCAGTCTTTGGGTACGGATCTTTCGTCGAGTGAACGGTTATATATGATTGTTAAGTATGGAGCTAATGCATCAGCATATTCCGAAAGGAATCTAATTGGTATACAGTCTCGACCAGAATACTTGCTTTTATTAAGTGATCTGAGTTGCTTCAGTACTCCGAGGATATTTACTTCTCGTTACTCATGTTGGCAGCTGTTCTCTATTCGATTTCTGGAATATTTACTTCGTCTTCTTTTGTGAAGGCATTTTCGAAGGCTGTGTTTAGTAAAAATGCTTTGGCAGCACTGTCTTCGATAGTATCTCCATTGTTATCGTGCAGAGAAGGCATTGATTGTTTCTTGCTGCTAACATACTTCACATACGACCAGAATATCTTTGGATTATCTGCCAGGTTTCGAGACAAAGTTTCGTTGTGGAAACTGTTATAGGCGTCTCTCATTGAACTCCGGGCTAAGTTTCGAGCTTCTGTAAAGGATCGCCAATCCTTGGGATTTTGCATCTGTTTAAATTTGCCATGTTTGTTTCGTTTTTTCTGAAACAGTGTTCTAACCCGTTTCGTGTACCAAGGAGGATCAGCTCCGTCGTTTGTTAGTTTATTTGGTATAACCCTCTCAATTGCTGCCGATGCTATTTCTTTGAATTTAAGCCACATCTGGTCAATACTTATATTATTAATTTGGAATGAGTGGAGATTGTCTCTCAGGAAGGTGTCAAGTGAACTTTTATCTGTTTTTTTTTGTATAGGTATATTTTTGGCTTATTTTTCGAGGATTTGGGGATTACAATATTCAGTCTCGCTACGACAACTCTGTATTCACTAATCCCTGTATCGGTTTTGATGCTGGTTATTAACTCAGGATTATTTGTTGGTAAGAGGTCAAGTGTGCTTTCATAACCGTTTACTATTCGCGTGGGCTCGTGAACTAACTGCTCGATATTATTTTCAGAGAATGCGTTTAGCACAATTTCCGATGATATTTTATGCGTACCTCCGGAATTAAACATATCGAGTGTAAATTGAAGTCACCACCAACTATTATCGTTTGAGTCGGGTACGTGTTTGAAATCAAACTCAACTTTTCTTTGAACCTTTCAGCAACTGTATCATCTGAACTTGGAGGTCGGTAAAACGATCCAATTATTATTTTATTCCGGTTGCCAACAATGACCTCTGCCCATAATAACTCACAGGAAATATCTACTTCAATTTCGCGACCTGTTAATCTACTTCTGACAGTAACAAACACGCCACCACCAACCGCGTTTAGGCTATCTTTTCGGAACACCGTCAGGTTCTTCGAAAAAATTTCGGCTGAGCTTATATCCGGCTTTAGCCGGCTTTTAGTGCCTATATCGATCTGAGCATCAGTGCTTTCTATTAGCTCTTGGAGCTCTGGTGCTTTCGCAACACAGCTACGACAATTTACAACTGTTATACCAATGGTTCCTGTATCTAATTTCTTCCTGTGTTCAGCGCATATTGTGTTTTTCCAAGACCCTCTAACCTAAAAAACCGCCCAATCCACGCCACACAGCCCCTGCTACCCGTGGAGCCGCCTCCTGCGTGTAGTGGCCACCTGACCTAGTCAGCGGAACCCGAAACTCAACCACCCTTTGGCTCAAGTCGAGGAATCTGCAGCCTACACGGTTGCAGAACCGTCTGAGCCTCTGATTCAGACCCTTCACTCGGCTCTGTACCAGAGGTCCGCCATCGGTCCTGTCGACTATGCTGCGGATGGTCAGCTCTGATTTCAACTTGCAAATAAGACTGGCAGCCTTTACCACTTTTGTTAGCCGATCGAAACCAGAGAGAATCTCTTATGATCCAAAGCGACACACATCATTGGTACCGACGTGAGCAACCAGTTGGTAGCAGTTGGCTTCGCCCTGTGCTCTTCATGGCGTTCGGGAGGAACCTTTCCACATCTAGAATGACTCCACCCGGTATGCACACGGAGTGCACATTGGTTTTCTTACCCTCCTTGTCAGCCAAGTCCCTAAGGGGACCTATAACGCGCCAAGCGTTGGAGCTCCAAACTACCAACAGTCCCACCCTCTGTGATTGCCCGGATCTTGTAGGCTGAGTGGTTTCCTCTGAAACAGGACAGGCGACAGCATCCGACTCCGCGACAGTGCCAGCCACAGACAGCACCTGCAACCTGTTTGCCAGACAAACACCGGGGAGGCCGTATGTGCGGCCGCCTGGGAAGTCTTTCGCCGCCTGCTTCGCCTCAGGGCGACCTCCCACTCGACCAAAGGTGAGGGGTCAGCCTCAGTGCGAGGAGTAACTGAGTTGGCCACCGGTGAGGACCGATCGGAGGACTCTGACGCGCTGAACGTCTGTTGGATCCCCACAGCCGGCCCACAACAGTGGTGCCCATCCACTGCAGCCTCAAGCTGTGAAACCGAAACCATCACAGCCTGAAGCTGAGAGCGAAGTGTCACAAACTCGGCTCGCATCGGCACACAACAACCGCAGTCCTGTCCATACCAAAGACCGTGGAAAACTAAACTATGCAGATAAACGGACTATCGGCACGTGCTGCGCAACTCTAATGTAGACCCTGACGAAAACGCACGAAGTGTGTCTACTAATACGTAGATATTCAAGGACCTAACTACCGAAGCACTCAGATGAAACAAAATGGGGTCACGACGCTCAGCAATGAGCACAAAAACTTTTGATGATGATGAAAGCACTGCACATAAACTAATGGTGCCTGCGTAAGTTCCTTAAAGTCCACAGTCGACCACACCTAAATGATAAGAAAAAACAGATATGTAGCGCAGTTATCGAGTTTATTTGCATTTAAGTTAGCCAATCAAGCTATTACGAGCACTAATTCAAGCGGCCCGCCAGGCACAACTAATTACTGTCAGTTGTTATCATAGAGTAAATGATAGCGCAAGAGACTGCTCACCTTTTGGGTAGGGTTTAGTTTTCGTCCACATTTTGTATCGCTGTCTTGTTCGGTGTTTGGAAACCAAACGAAGAAAACCTCTGGCGGGCCACCTGAATTTGCGTAGGCAACAGCAGCATGATTAGCTGACTTCAATGCTAATTATGTCGGAACCCGTGCGACGTATCGAAATTTTTTCCTAAAAATTGTTTCTCAGTGGAACCTATCCTGCAACACCTTTACAAGCTTTTCGGATTGTGTCAGATCTCCCCGTATGTATGTGATACTGAACATACGTTTCAGTAATACATGATTACGATCGATACACTCAAACCTGTTCAAACAATCTGAAAGCACAATGCACCTTCTTTTGTAGAGCGGGCGCTTGCAATGGAGTTCTAGACTTCACGTTGTATGGCCTAACGCCTAGTCACAAGAATCAGTAATCAAAAGAGTCTCACTCAACTTATCCAGGATCAGCAGCTGTGTCGATGTTCTCGGCTGCTCTTATCTGCTGTAAGCATTGAAGCGTTTCCCTCTCACTGTCTTGTTTAATGGCTAAGATGTTTTAAATAAAAGTTTTTTCAGTAAGTCACGGCATGGAGAGGTTATGAATCCTGAGAAATTCTTATAACACGGCGACGAGAAAGCGAAATCCCCAATAATGACGAAGCTTATCCAGGCTTTTAAATAAAAGAATACAGTAAATGCAGATGGAACTCCTCATAACGCACATCAGCATTAGAACCTCTGTTCACCGTCTGTATTACCCCGTGAGGCGGGAGACTTCAAGGTAATACATGATAGACGACGTCATTGATCAGTGGCAACTGACAGATCAGACTAACAAAATTCTTATGTAAGAAAAGTATGTAAAAACAGAAATAAATGATCGGTAAATCGATCTCAGGGTGGTTCTGTTTAGCGATGATCAACAAAAACTGATACATAAAGTAATACGTCCAGTAGTTATATCACTGAACAATTCGCCTCAGTCTTTCCTTTAGGGCCTCGAATGAAGTGCAAATCTACATAAAAATATTACTTATCTACATGGGAATAGAATATGTCAAGTATTACGAAATATGTACAATAGACCTACATATTTAAATACGCTCTAAGCTGTGTGCCAACAGAATGAATCGTACATGGTTATGTTATTAGAGCAGATCGAGAATAGGCCCAAACGTATAGCAAGAAAAAGTGAGGATCAGTCCTCCTTCGGCCCGCATCTCGTGGTCGTGCGGTAGCGTTCTCGCTTCCCACGCCCGGGTTCCCGGGTTCGATTCCCGGCGGGGTCAGGGATTTTCTCTGCCTCGTGATGGCTGGGTGTTGTGTGATGTCCTTAGGTTAGCTAGGTTTAAGTAGTTCTAAGTTCTAGGGGACTGATGACCATGGATGTTAAGTCCCATAGTGCTCAGAGCCAATGTTTTAGTCCTTCTTCTGTTACAAAGAAAAAGCTACTCGAAGTTCTTTTCGGTTCTAGAAGCTTATACTGGTATCAAGACTCTTTTAACGTAAGACTTTATTTTAGTTAATTACATGTAGTATTTCATGTAAAACTTAGAAAAGAATTTATAAAGAATTTAGTAATTATATATTTACATTTTTTTGTTTATATGTTTTCGTAATTTCGTTCATGATGTTTAAGTATTTTCTGTGGGTAAGAAAGGGAACGTTGCTGCTAGCAAGTAAATATATCACCTGCCAATGGCAGCTTGTCTAAGTAACAAATCCACAGAAGGCAGAATGCATTCAGTAAAATCAGTTCACAATACTTGCGACTTTAGACAAAGGATATGTGTGCAGATGGCATCTAACACCGGAAACGTGAAAAGTTGTAGGTTGATTCTGGATAAGAAGAAATTGAAGAGAATTAGAAATCAGTTTTTGTGTGAATGTAGACTCTCCCGGCGCACAGTGCTGATGAGAAGCTCCCGGGCTTCCAGCCCGGTGACAGTGTTAAACTTTCGTGACGTTTTGAAGAGCGTCATACTCGTCATCTTCGCCAGCAGGGAACACGACATATTTTCAACAGAAACCAATTTGAATATTATTTAAGAAATATACATAAAAATTTATGTAACGAAATTACATATGACCTCCTTGGGACCACGTGGAATCGTCAAAAACTGAATAAAAAGAAAATCCGCACAATCTCTCATCCCCGTAATAAGATTCAATAAGTGGGATAGTTACGTGACCTAGACTTGTATTAATGGAGGAACTAATGAAAGACCAATATTGACGTTTGAACGTGGTACAAAGTATTTCGTTCGGAAGATGTGAGCTAACCTTGGCCGCAAAGGAATTGCATCTTCGAAGCTGAAAGTCATATATAATGCAATGATAGACCAAAAGTGTGATAGCAAGAAACTTTCTCACCTTAATTTAAGGGCGTAGTGTTGAAAAGGCTATTGAATTAAAACGTTAGACAAAGGCGTCGTATTTGAAGTACGAGGTCATGCTGAGAAGTAAAGGCTCCGAATTCTTAACGGGAAAATCCTTTAAACATTTTAAATATAACAAACGTTATTAACATTCCTCGTCATTATTCTTAATGTTTTCATATATGTCGCCCTCTGACGCTAGGAGCATGCGAACTGGAGTGCGTAACATGACGGTGTGTTACGTAACTGTCAGTGAATGAGAAACACCATGCTGTTATCGAGTTTCGAATTCGAAGTACTCGTCCACACGTGGAGCGGTCTCTCTTTCAACAGGAAAATGCCAGACCACACATGAGCGCTTCGACGTCTGGAACAATCTGATGTCCTGGGTTCATTGTCATTGATCATCCTCCATACCTGTACAGATCCGACTTAGTCCCATCAGATTTTCATCTGTTTCCAAAACTTAAAGAACACCTTCAAGCACTCCACTATGACAGTGATGAAGCGGTACAAGCAGAGGCGAGGATGTGGCTCCGCTAACGAACATTCTATAGTGACGGTATCAACAAACTGGTTTCTAGTTAGCAGAAATATGTTCGTCGCCAGTGTGGCTATGAGAAAAAAGAAATGTAAACATGAAGAATAAAGATGTAGAATGTTAATAACGTTTGTATTATGTAAAAAGCTTTCAGAATTTTATCATAAAAGATACGGAGGCATTACCTTTCAGCACGCTCTCGTCGAACAATGCAAACAACTGTGCTTTGTCTCTCCGTCCACAAGGGCACGCTAGCGCATATCTCAACCGCCTTATTCCTGGAATGGTGAGTAAGATACCTTTCTAGAAGACAGCAGCCAAAAACTGTCAGTTCTTTAGCAGACGAGAACAGGGCTTGGAGAAATTTTGCACCTTCACAGCGATTAGATGAACGATATGAAAGACGTTTTCTAACCAACAGCTTTCAAGTCTAAGTATCCCATCCAACATGTGAGGTTCCTCTTACTTTCAATAACTCGATAAATCCTATACTTTACATTTAATTGGGACGCTACAGCTAGAAGTAATATGCTCCTACAGGCACCACAGCAGAATACAGTAACAGCGAATGAGAAGCTGCTTTCGCAAGTAGACATCGTTGGAGCGAGGAAATATGAGCGAGCCAAGAGAAAGGGTGATGCTTCGGCGATCGATACGCAGGGGTACTCTATACATTCAGGTGCGGATGTGGGAATTTTCTTCATTAAATATTAATTATCAGACGCCTCTTTTGACACAGATAATGCTAGAAGGATCCTAGTTGTCAATGAAGATTTGGTATTACAAGTTTGCAATCCAGAAAATCCGTTAAATCTGAAAACAAATGAAAATTATTTAGGCACTGATCACATCCGAATACGAATTTATGAGATTGATGGTATAGCCAACCACTGGACATTGTCATATCTTACCAAAAACATTTAGAAAGTTTTACTTCAGTAATTCAACCAATACATTCTGGGGACGCTATTCTCAATGGGGACAAATCACTTAAGGGTTTCCACAAGGCTCAACCTTATATCCACCATCGTTCGTCAGATACGTATGTAAACGATCTTCCCTCTATTGCACAACAAGCAGAATTAGTTCTTTTTCCAGATGACACTAGTATCAATCCAAGCATAGAAACAGAAACAAAAGAAATGATAAACAGTTTTCTTAAAAGTATCAATGACTGGTTTTCCACAAATGGTCTCACTCCTAGTTTTAATGAAGGGGCAACATTTCAGTTCTTCAAATTTATGGGTACTAGACCAATGATAAGTTTAATGCATGGTCAGAAAGTAATAAATAGGGTGGAATCTTCAAAATTTTTGGTTGTCCTGATTGATGAGAATTTCAACCGAAAAAACACATTTTTTAACCACTAAAACCATTTAGTTCGGCCACATTTTCACTTAGAATATTCCCTCATCTTGCAGAGAGATAAATTAGTAAGTTCACATATTTTGCATATTTCCATTCATTAATGTCATGTGGGATAAGGTTTTGGGGTAGCTCATCTTTAAGAAAGAATGTCTTCATCGTTCAAAAACGTGCTGTAAGAATAATATGTGGTGTTCACCCACGATCATATTGTAGGCATCTAGTAGTTTTTCTGACTTCTGTTTCACAGTACATTTATTCCCTCAAGCAATTTGTTGCAAATAATCGACTGCAGTTCAATATCAACGCGACAAGATACACTAGAAAGAAAAATTACATTCATGACTCGACATTAAGGTTATATTTAGCACAAAGAAGAGGGCACAATGTCAGAGGACACATTTTCGATCAATTAAACAACAAACTTAAAAAGGCTCTCCTTGGCTACTTCTATTCTACTGACGGATTTTTATTATTGCAGCGTGTAAAATATAGTAGGAAAGACGAAACAAATTCAAAACACAACTTATAAATGTTCAGCGTGTATCCATACTTACAAATTAATTTGTAACGTGTATGTAAAACGACTTTTTCCGCGTCATTACCATGTATCATGCAGGATAATCCAAGAAACATGAAACTAAGAAACTAGCTACGAAGTTGTACGAAGGATGCTCGATATTTTAGCAGCATACCAATCTTTTCAGTCGGCGGTACGATGTAATCCGAGCCGGCCGAAGTGGCCGTGCGGTTAAAGGCGCTGCAGTCTGGAACCGCAAGACCGCTACGGTCGCAGGTTCGAATCCTGCCTCGGGCATGGATGTGTGTGATGTCCTTAGGTTAGTTAGGTTTAACTAGTTCTCAGTTCTAGGGGACTAATGACCTCAGCAGTTGAGTCGCATAGTGCTCAGAGCCGTTTGAACCATTTTTGATGTAATCCGAGATTGTTGTCTGTACAAGTCGTCTAAACCATGCTTTCGATTTTAGTAGCTTTAGTGCTGTATTGTTCCAATTATTTAATTGGAAACTTTCTTACAGTGTTCGCTAATATATGCACCGTAATGGTATCCTTGGACATGTATCAGAAAAATTACGTATTCAGAGTCCCAATTTTTGACACCGGTAGTCCTCTTGCATTTTCTAACAGGGCCAATATGCTACAAGAACGGGTAAGAAAGAGATAGATCTATGGAGAACAGGTAGGAGGAAATGCTACGTACCGATTCATTAAGATAATACAAGAAAGGGTTAACTTCTGTGGTTCCGCGTGGGAAGGGACGACCAGTTGTACTGTATACAATACTAAAGTGTCTGTTATTTAGAAGTACGATGAGCAACACAGGCACTGTAACATCGTATTTATCATCCGACACCGGTCAAGCGTCTTTCAATTAAAATGTCCCCCTGTAGGGGAATATAACGAGTGCAAATTGTAGACACATGGTTGACGACATATCGAAGATTGGGTGTGACTGTGACGCATGCTCGGATAGTCTGAAGGCGAGCGCTCGCGATAAGCGGGATATCCGGGTTCGAGTCCCTGTCCGGTACAAATTTTGACAGTCGGCATTCCATTGTACCGCTGATGATTGTTCGCGTTCGCAACTGCGAATACATTGCATGTAGTAGTACTGTGCGTAGCCTACATCGTTTGCTACGGATGGACACGTGGCTAAACTACCAAGCGAGGTGGGGCAATGGTTAGCACACTCGACTCACATTCGGGAGGACAACAGTTCAGTTCAAAACCGAGTCCGGCCATCAATATTTGGGTTTTCCGTGATATCCTTATATCGCTCCAGGCAAATGCCGGGACTGTTCATTTGAAAGGACACGCCCGATTCCCTTCCCCATCCTGGACACAATTCAAGCTTGTGCTACGATGCTACAATATTGACGGAATGTTAAACCCAGCATTCCTTCCTACCCTCCTTTGTGACTAAACTGAGAATTGTTTGGCACCTCGAGGGGATCTTAGATAAGGAAGTCCTACATGACTGCTTGCAGCACTTGCAGTTCAGCATTCTGATGATGACCACTAGCTGCTCGAAACCAGTAACTGCGTTTATAAATGCATTTTGATTGTTGTCGACAGAAAATAAAAGAAGATAGTTAGTCAATCACTTCTTCGTTGATAATATGTCGTTGTTCCAAGGTGGACAGCGTTCTTCTATGTGGTGTTGTTACATCGCTGAAGTCGCGAGGGGTGAGGGTGGCTTAGAAATTCCGCTCAGCTCGCGCATTTCTGCATCGAGTCGCAATGCGACTGGGCTCGAATTGTTACTCCCGGAACCCTCGTCGCCAGCATTAGGAATGTATGCGCTTTGTGGCCGGCTTATCCCCGCGTAAGAAAAGGGAAGGAGGAACGCGATTTACGAGCGCGGCGTCGGCAGGGGCCGGCCGGCACAATGCGGCTCTTAACGAACCGTGAATCCGAAAAACGGTGCAGCGGAATTAGTCCGCCGGCTCGGCGGGGAGAGACGGCTGGCCGGCGCTGGACGTGCGTGAAGAGGAGCGCCGCACTGTGCCGTGGCGCGCTGGCGCTCCTGTCGCGGTCGCCATTTCTGACCATTGTTCTGGAGGGGGGACGGTCGGTCGCGGGCGGCCGTGATGAATCGGCCGCGGGAGACAAGAAGAGCCCCGGTGCTCCGGACCGCCGACCGCAGCGGCGTGCGCCAGCGAGAGCTGCGCGGTCGCCGCCGAAACACATCCGGCCGCTTTCGCTCTCCGCGCGATGCGAAGAACTCTGCAGCAAACTGTGAAGGTGCAGCCGGCAGTGCGCTGCTCCACTGACCAGGGAACACGGTGCTGCTACCTGCAGAGCGCTGGTTTTTCCGTTATAGAAATCGAATGATCTTTCTTTCTTCGACTCTTTCAAGTTACCAAAGACGTTTCTTCGTAGACAGACGGGAGAACCATAATAAATTTCCTTTAGACCGAGAATCTTACATCGGTTTTAGAATGCGTCGCTCGTGCGAAACTCAGCTTTCCATATTCTCGCATCAAATACTGCTAACTATTGATGAAGAGTAACAGCCTGATTCCTAAATCTTAAGAATGGCTGTGGCTCAGCAACAGTTGAAATTTGAATATGTTGATAAAATCAGCAAACCAGTTGCAAACCAAAGGTTTATTCAGCCCCTGTTCTAGGTTTCTATATTTTTAAAACTATCTTCTTCAGAAGGAGTGGGTCCTAAAAATGTATATGGTTACAAACGTAATAATAAAGAAATATTTATGAGGTAAGCGTACTCACTTGTTAAATCACTTGGTGATAAATTACATTACTTGAAGCCGAATGTTAAGACACATCACCGTACATCAGAATAAAAGCAGAGATGTATTCGTCGACTGAAATCCTCATTCTCACTTTAATGTAAAATGCTTTCACTCAACGCAAGCAAGGCGTAGTTCATACGAGCTTGTATTTAGCGCCCTCTGCAGCCCAACTATTCCTAATCGTTCGAGCCTGTGAATTTGAACCGTTGGCCTTTGTCTCTGGGATAGTGAATACATAATTTATGCAAATAATTTATTCTTTGGACCCCTGTTGCAATTTAATGTAGACAAGAGACTTGACCAGTGTGCGAGTACATTTGTGCATTTATTCTGATGGGCGCTGATTGTAATCTGGCTGCTGGCTTAAGGCATGGCAAGTGCTGTTTCTGGTTTTTATATCAATTTGAGATACGACAAGACCCGCTGGGGTTCAACAAGTGTAATTTACCACCTTGTGATATAAGAAGTGAGTGTGTTTACCTCAGAAATATTTTTATTATTAATATTTTTATGTACGTAGGCGCCAAAGAAACTAATACATGCATGAGTATTCAAACACAGCGATATGTAAACAGGCAGAATATGACGCTGCAATCGGCAGCGCCTATATAAGACAAAAGTGTCTGGCGCGGTTGTCAGATGGATTACTGCTCCTACATTGGCAGGTTATCAAGAATTAAGTGAGTTTCAACCCAGTGTCATTGACGGCGCACGAGAGATCGGACACTGCAGCTCCGAGGTAGCGATGAATTGGGGATTTTCCCGTACGACCATTTCACGAGTGTACCGTGAATATCAGGAATCCGGCAAAACATCATATCTTCGACATCGCTGTGACCGGAAAACAGATCCTGCAAGAATGGAACCAACGACGACTGAAGAGAATCGTCCAATGTAACAGAAGTGCAACACTTCCGCAAATTACTGCAGATTTCAGTGCTGCACCATCAATAAGAGTCAGCGTGCGAACCATTCAACGAAACATCATGGATATAGGCTTTCGGAGCCGAAGGCCCACTCGTGTATCCTTGATGACTGTACGACATAAGGCTCTACTCCTCGTCTGGCCCCTTCAACACCGACATTGAACTGTTGATAACGGGAAACACGTTGCCTGGTCGGACGAGTCTCATTCCAAATTGTGTAGACGTGTACCAGCACGGAGACAATCACATGAATCCACGGAGCCTGCATATCAGCAGGGGCCTGTTCATTGAGGTGGAGGCTCTGGAATGGTGTTTGGGGGTGTGCAGTTGGAGTGACATGTATCCCCTAATCCGTCTAGATACGAATGTGACAGGTGACACGTACCTAAGGATTCTGTCTAATCACCTTCATCTATTCATATCCGACAGACTTGGGCAATTCCAGTAGGACAATGTGACACACCCATGTCGTTTAAATATCTGGGTGTAATGTTTGCTAAACAATATGAAATTCAACGATCATGTCAGGCTGAGAAGGCGAATCGTCAGCATCAGTCAACTGGGAGAATTTTGGGAATCTGTGGTTCATTTGTAAACGAGATCGCATATAGGAGCCTAGTGCGATCTGTTCCTGAGTAGTGCTAGCGTATCTGGGATCTGTACCAGGTTGGATTAAAGAAAGACATAGAATCAATTCAGAGGTGGGCTGTTAGAGCTGTCACCAGTGGAATCGAACAACATGCAAGTGTTACGGAGATTCTTTGTGAACTCAAAGAGGAATCTCTGGAGGAAGGCGAAGCTCTTTTCGAAGAAAATTTAGAAAAACGGCATTTGAAGATAACTGCAGAACGATTCTATTGCCACCAACATATATTTCGCTTAACAACTAAGAAAACAAGAAATTATGGCTGATAAGGACGCATGTAGACAGTCGTTTCTCTCTCGCTCTATTTGCGAGTGAAACAGGAAGAGAAAGGACTAGTAGTGGTACATGGTATCGTTCGCCACGTACTGTACGGTGGCTTGCGAAGTATGTATACATATGTAGATGTAGGTGAGACCGAAGTTACGGGTTTTAACTGTCTGAAACTTGAGCTTTTCATCGCAGAGTTAACGTTTTACTTTAGCTTAGATCTTATGAATGAAAAGTTTTTTACTGGTTGTCACTGCATTTTTTAGGACAAAATAAGAAGAAATCATTTAACACCCACACACTGTCGTGTAGCACCGATGGCTCATGCTAGTCTCTCCCATCGGGTGGCTTGTACCACAGTTGGCTCAAGATCGACTCTGCCAATTAGGGTAGCAGCAATACTCTTATGTATGATATAATAACTGACAGCCAGGCGCAGCTAACTGCTACCAATACAATTATGTGTGACCCCTCAATGAGAGAGTTTTCTGGAGAAATGAGACATCACATAATTTGTGATAAATCTGGTCCTAAAATTATTTTACGTGATTTCTCGTATTTTTATAGGACTCGACTTACCTTTCCAAATAGAAGGTGAATCTATGACAATACTTGCCTCGGTTGTTTGAATAATACCACTGTCCCATGGCAAGAAACAGAGAAAGCAAGGCCGTTAGCTGACGGGAAGACAGAATATGCGCATCGCCCAACAGCGAGAAACAGAATTTTCAGTACAAGTGCGAACATGTCAAAAATGTTATAATTCGACCAAAATTTACCCTACATGCAAATTGAATACTGTTTATGCTAGAAAAAAACTGAAAAATACAACATATTCAGAAAACTCAACCCGAACAATCAAAAATTATAGAAACAGAGTCACTGGAAAGTGAAGATATAGCTCGTTACCCACTGTAGACCCACTGCTAATTGGAGAAATATGCGCATGTAGCTGTATCGGTGTAATGATTTACAAAATCACTTACTCGATAGAGTAGGGTGTATTACCATGTTACGCAATATGCAATGCACATTCTACACCAAAAGTACCACAGATAAAAGCAAAGCTAAATTAACTTTATTTCTCGAGGACATGGTGACGCTGAGATGGACAGCTTTCTTCAAAGCAGATGCTGCCACGTACTGGTAAGATGCAGACATGAAACCAAGTGATGTCCAGAAAGCACATGGTACGAAGTATATGCTACAGTCGCACATAGCCAGTTTAGTTTATTCCCTGGGCTAGAAGAAAATTGAAGTTGAGAGTAGTACACATGCTATTTAGGGAATGAGGAAGGTAGAATAGCTCACGGTGAGATAATTTCGGTGTTTCGAAAAACGTAGGAACACGCAAGGCTTTACTGACTCGGCGGTTTAAGTTGGAAAGTAGAATGAAGAAACGAAAACCTATATTTATTGGACTTGTAGGATTAGAAACAGAGGCTGACAATGTTAATTACAACAAGGGAGTGAAAATTATCTACTATTCGTAGAGAAATAAGAATGAAGTTATAAGAGTCGAAATGTACAAAACGGCGGCGTTATTTGAGAACCGAGTGAGACAGTGTTTTAACCTAGGTCAGGTGCGACTGAATCTGTACATTATGCCTACGGTGAAGGAAACGAAGGACTAATTTGGAAACACTGTTGAAGAGAGAAGAAATAAAACAGTGTGAATTGCCGATGGCGTTGTAATTCTGCAGAAAGGCAAAGCAGTTGAACGGAATGAACTCTGTCTTGGAAATAGGTTATATAATTAAATCAACAAAAGTTCGCCAAGGGTTTTTGGAATGAAGTCGAATCAAATCAGGTAACGCTGATAGAATTTTTGATTGGGAAATGAGATACTACATGTTGTCGATATTTCGGCAGCGCTGATGATGCACGGCACAGAGAAGATACAGTCATAAAATACAGACTGGAAACGCCAAGAAAAATGTTTCTGAAAAACAGAAATTTCTTAACATCGGCAGTAAATGTAACTGATGGGGAGTATTTTCTGAGGGTATTTCTCTGGAGTGTAGCCTTGGACGGAAATGAAACGTAGATGATAAGCAGTTGCAGACAAGGTGAGAGCAGATGCTTCTGAAACGAGATCGTAGAGATAAACGTTGAAGATGAGATAGTTAGACCAAATAACTTATAAAGAGTTACTGAATCGAATTAGAGAGAAAGTAAATTAAAGGTGCACCACGTCTAAAATAAGAGATCGGTTGATAGCATGCATCGTGAAGCATCAAGGGATTGCCAGTTTGGTAATGGAAGGAAATGTAGGGAGTAAAAAATTGTAGGGTGAGACCAAGGAGTGAATACAGGGGGTTCTAATGGATACAGGTTGCAGTAGTTACACAGAGATGATGAGGCTTGTGCAGGGTAGAGTAAAGTGGATAGCCTCATCACGCCAGTCTTGGGATTTAAGACCGCAACAACACGAGAATGCAAGTGGGTAGCGTTCTCGACAATCCGTGATATTCCGACAGCTGGACACCCCATCATTTTTAAGGCACGCATGAAAAGTGAACGTATGCCCTCGGTTGACAGGGCTGCACCGCAATGGCAGGTGAGCAAAATTAGCACTACTGGCTTACCGACTGTTAATTAATATTTTTCTATCGGCATCGTCTGACGTTAAACGTCTTTTGTTATTTGGTGCCACTAGTTACTTAGCGATGTATGTCGTCTTTCTACCATACACTGTCTTTTGATAGCTGCTTGGTAATGCCGTACCAACGGGGATCTCTTGTTTCATTTGTGCCTTGGAAACGACAGGATGTTCAGCTGTCATAATGCCAGCAGCTGTCGAGTACATTACACGGAAGCATTCGCGTTAGGTTATTACAATGATTTGCGCAGTAAATAGTGAGTTGGTCACCGCTGACAAAGAAACCACATACACTTCTATGATACTTCCTGGCAGATTAAAACTATGTGCCGGACCGAGATTCGAACTCGGGATCTTTGCCTTTCGCGGGCAAATGTTTATTGTGGAAACATCGCCCAGGCTGTGGCAAAGCCATGTCTCCGCAATATCCTTTCTTCCAGGAGTGTTAGCTCTGCAAGTTTCCCAGGAGAGCTTCTGTAAAGTTTGGAAGGTAGGAGACGAGGTACTGACAGAAGAAAGCTGTGCTGACTGGGTGTGAGACGTGCTAGGGTAGCTCAGTCGGTAGAGCACTTGCCCGCGAAAGGCAAAGGTCCCGAGTTCGAGCCTCGGTTCGGCACACAGTTTTAATGTGACAGGAAGCTTCATACCAGCGCACACTCCTCTGCGGAGTGAAAATCCCATTCTGGATACTTCAATGATATTTCTACTCTGTGCTCGAGATGAGAGAGAATGAAACGTAAGCGGTGAGCAAAACTACGCATTTACTCATATCGATAAATGAATACAGTACTTGCAGACAATATGCATTACATAAAATAAAGCACGAATCAGGAACGTCCAATTTTTTTCTAGAGCAATGCCATCCCAAATCAGCATCTTCGACACGATCAGATTACTTTGAATGCAGATAAAAGAAGGACTTGGTAAATTCTAAACTTGCACCAGCACACCTTGTATCTGGCATTTCACCAACTTTTGATGTTACCACTTGAAGGTAAGGTCAAGTAAAATAGTTCTTTCTCAGTAAATTCTTTCTGTGAATCGTAGACTTCCACGGCCAGCTTCGGTACAGATAAAATACTTTTGGCTGTTTCACTGCGTCATTACGGAACACTAGCAAAAAATATAAAACTGACGTTTCGGCGGCATTTGCAGCGGTGTTGTCCAGGACGACTAAAACCTGTACTCGTCCGGAGGAGGAACGCCGCAAAGTTGGTCCCAACCGGCGATATTATAGTTGTTTTTGTTTCATTATGAAGTAGCCCGATAACCAAAATTCATTCCTTAGATGTACCTTTCAGATTCCAGACGAGAGAAATGTTCGACCTTCGCTGTTCTAACAACATGTCGGTAGTATCAAGAGAACTATCGCACAGCTCAAACAAGCACCCAAGTTGTTGACACCAATAATATGTAGAGAAGAAAGGAAAAGAAAGTTGACAATCTGTTAGATGACAATCAGTTTGGTTTTACGAAAGGTCAAGGAACCAGAGAGGCAGTTGTGACGTCGTTCATACATGAATCAGGATTAAAGAAAATTAAAGACACCTAAATAGGATATGACGACGGAGAAACAGCATTCGACAATGTAAAATGGTGCAAGATGTTCGGAATCTTGCGAAAAACTTGGGTAAACTATAGGGGAAGACAGGTAATGTAAATTATGTACTACAACTAAGAGGGAATAGTATGAGTAGAAGACGAAGAACGAAGTGCTCAGATGAAAAAGGGTGTAAGACAGGGATGTAGTATATCTCCCCCACCGTTCAGTCACATCGAAGAAGCAATGGCGGAAATAAAAGGAGAGTCAAAAGTGAAATTAAAATTCAGGGTGAATGGTTATCAGTGATAAGATTCGCTGGTGACATTGCTATCCTCGGTGAAAATAATGCATTTTATTAAGTGTTGAATGTAACGAATAATCTAATGAGTTCAGAAAATGGATTTCGAGTAAATCGAAGAATGGCGAAAGTAATGAGAGGTAGCAGAAATGAGAACAGCGAGAAACTAAACATCACAATTGGGGACCACGAAGTAGACGAAGTTAAGGAATTCGGCTACCTAGGCAGTAAAATAGCCCTGACAGGAGGAGCAAGGAGGACACAAAAAGCAGACTGTCACTGACCAAGAGAAGTCTACTAGCATCAAACATAGGCCGTAATTTGAGGAAGAAATTTCTGAGAATATACGTTTGGACCAAAGCACTGTATGGCAATGAAACGCGGGCTGTGGGAAACCCGGAATAGAAGAGAATGGGAGCATTGGAGATGCGATGCTACAGAAGAGGTGGTCTGATGAGGTTAGGAATGAAGAAGTTCTCCGTAAAATTGCCGAGGAAATGAATATCCAGGTAACATTGACAAGAAGAAGGGACAGGATGATAATAAATCTGATTATAAATCAAGGAAGAACTTACATGATACTATAGAGAGCTCTAGAGGGTAAAAACTGTAGAGGAAGACCGAGACTGGAATACATTCAGGACGTAGGCTGCAAGTGCTACTCTGAGACGAAAAGGTTGGCACAGGAGAGGAATGTTTGGCAGACCGAAAGGTACTGCCCTTAAGAGTTGCAGACTTGTTATTCTTTCAGTCGACCTCGTTTCTGTCATTTTCCGCTATCTGTTTAAGTTTTCAAAAGACAGCCTATGGATTTTACGCAGAAAAGTTTACGATTTCTCGGTTCGGTCTCTATAGAGCCGTCAAAGCTTGCCGTTACGCTGTATTTTGAAAGAGAACTTCCACTTTCGTAGCGCTGGAGTCAGCTTGTCATAACGGAATAATCAAATCGGTGGTGTGCTCTTCATTGAAGCAGCACTTGCAGGGAGAATCATTTCTCGCCCCTTTCCATCGACAATGAATCAGATACGATGCAGAACTTGCTGCAGTGAGATGTCACTGAGAAGAATTTGATAAGACTGTATCGCTTACGTATCATTAAATGCATTTCGGACCGAGGACAGCGAAGTTAAGAGCTTGTTCTTTGAACTATATCTAGCTATTATTCATGTACGGCCTTAATTATTGTCGGAATGAAACAAAAAGAGCACCTGTCATTCCTGAACTGATTCGATTATTTATGAGAGGCACCGCAACGGGCACGAGCTTTAGAGCGATTATCGGTGAAAGCCGGCGTCTACAGCCAAGTTAATTGCCGTTCGCGGGTGCGTTCCCGGGCGCGCGGCGTTGCGTAACGCGCACGACGCACCTGCTGGCTGCTCACGCGCCGCCGGCATGCGTGTGCTGCCGCCGACGCTTTCACTGTCAGAAGGGCACGCGCCGCTGCGGTTACCTTTGATCGCGCCGCAGCTGCGACGTGGATATAGCACAAACTGGTGGGCTACTTAACTCCCGCCTACCCACCTGCTGGCTAGCCAATGACACGCAGAAAGTCGAAGAATGCCTCCGTTATATTCGTGGTGTCCCACTAGTTACAGCAGTGTAAACAAAGCCTGCTTTAGCATTTTAAGTGATACATTTGAAGTAAAGGTGAGGAGGAAACAAAATGAAACAGATACATAGCTGGCTAGCCAGTGACACAGAGGGTCGAAGATTGCCTCTGCTGTATTCCTCCTCTCCCACTAGTTACAGAAATGCAAAATGGTTCAAATGGCTCTGAGCACTATGGGACTTAACTTCTAAGGTCATCAGTCCCCTAGAACTTAGAACTACTTAAACCTAACTAACCTAAGGACATCACACACATCCATGCCCGAGGCAGGATTCGAACCTGCGACCGTAGGGGTCGCGCGGTTCCAGACTATAGCGCCTAGAACCGCTCGACCACTCTGGGCGGCAGAAATGTAAACAAAGCCTACTTTAGCATTTTAGGGTGTATAATTAATGTTTCCTTATAGGTAGGCATGGTAACCGATCCTTATTACACTGCC
This sequence comes from Schistocerca serialis cubense, assembly GCF_023864345.2. Classification (NCBI taxonomy): domain Eukaryota; kingdom Metazoa; phylum Arthropoda; class Insecta; order Orthoptera; family Acrididae; genus Schistocerca; species Schistocerca serialis. Next base: position 584,560,573 of record NC_064643.1, read on the forward strand.
TGACAAAACACGTGTAGAACTTAAAAGAGGAGGAGGAAACAAAATGAAACTTCACAGATTGATGGGGTACGCGATGTAATTACAGTGGTAACATCAGCGAGTCAGATTTGCAAAGAACTTGGCAGTGTGACCCAATAGTCAGTATGACTTTGCATCCCCTCTCCACGGGATGCATACACTGATTCTGGGGTGTCATAAAGCCATTACGTCCTCTTCCTCAGGCAAGTTGGCACGCCATTGTAACTGGCGTTTGATACCCTGAACACTGGCACTATGGTGGAATTGATGTCCTGGCTGGTCCCACATATGCTTCATCGTGGGCAGCTCTAGGAATCTTGCCGGCTACGAGAAAACTTCTGCATCACTCACATAGCTTACATATACACGTGTCAAGTTGAGCGAGCGTTGTCCAGTTGAAAAATGGCACGTTGGATGTACATGATGTACCGTTCAGCCGCCAGAGTTTCGTCAGTGAACTCCAGCTGTGCCCTAAGCTCATACCCGAAAGCTCTCCACGCCATAACGACAGGAGTGGCATCACCGTGCCTCTCCAAAACATTGAAAGAATGGAACTTCTCGCCAGTTCTCTGTCAAACTCTTCGACGATGGCCATCCGGAATAGCGAATAACCGCGTTCATCGCTAAACAAAAAGGGACGCAGTTCACCGGTAGTCCATGCTTCCTTGCCGGTGGATGGACCACTTCAAACGCAGCAGTTTGTGTCGAGGTGTTAATGGCAGCCTAGGCTTGGGACAGTAATCCAGTAGTTTGACTGCTGCTAGTCTGCGACATGAAGCGAGATGCATGGTGTCCTCTGCTTGTTCCCGGAAGGCAGGCGCGAATGTGAAGGGGTTACGATGTGCTTCGTGCACCATACGGCGACTCTCCTATCGTGTGATGGCTAGAGATGGTCAACTGGAACCTTTATGACCATTATGCCCGTCCTACCTCTTGCCATGCGGTCCAACATCGGTCAACCGTCACATTCAAATTTTCCACAATGCTGGATATCGCACGATTCAACAAGCCATCCAAATGGACGCCTCTTGCAAACTGTCAGGTGCTTATAACGCTGTCTCTTACACGTACACAAATGTCCTACCAGGCCTGGTAACAGTGCTAAACACGAACAACGCGAATGAGATCTGGTGACTGTGCTATCTATCACAAAGAATATCAACCTTAATCATATATGTACCCACTGACTGTGTGTATACGTAAGAAGTTACTTTGACATCCGACCAAGTCTTCCGGACGCTTCACTTTCTTGTCAGGCTGTGTACCTAAATTCTCGCTGCATACCCACTCTAAAGACACGAAATTTGAAGCAATCAGATAAGGTATAGGGTTATAACGAGTATATTGGATGACTGAACCGTGTTGCAGAATTAAGAAGACTGGATGGTACTTTATTCCATCGGCTTGTCTTCCCATCACTACAGGAAGGGGGTTGGCCAGCGTTAACAGCATGTGCTATGCTATTATACGTGTTTTTTTTTTTTTTAAAGTGGTTATAATATATTATCTTTGGTGTCTACACCTAAGCAAACAGACACAGTACGCTTCGAAGTGTGTAAGTTGTACTATTTATTCACTACGTAAACAACACTTAACGGCGACAGATATTTAACGGTCCGCCTTATAATTCAAGTAGCCGTACTGGACATAAAAATGTCATATTTCCTGTTTTGGAGTAACCCTACTCGGTCCGTAGCCCACATGAGAGGAATGCTCGGAAATTCTTACGGGCAGGCGGCAACTGTACGTAGTGCACTCAACAAGTTCAAGAGTAATGGACTTCGGTCTGTTAACAGAAATGTGATCGATGACAGTAACTTCGCAGCAGCGGATTCAGCAGATGGTCTAACTGTAGCTCTAGAGGCTGACACAGTCACATCCACCGGTACTAAACTTGTTTCACTCCTGATCAATGTAAGAGGTCCGCAACGTAACAGGCCCACATAAAAGTACGGAAAATACCTTGGCACTCAAATAAGAAAGAAACACAGCACGCACAGTTTTAAGTTCATCTCCTCTCCAAATGTTGGAAAATCAGGGGACAAAGAATGCTCTTATATGTAGAGAGAACAACAGTGGTCCTGTCAGACTTCCCTGTTGTCTCTGATGAACGCTAGACGTCGACGAAAATGTACTGAGCTCTATCATTTAAGAAGTCTTCGAACCAGTCACATATCTGTGAACTTATCTCATATGCTGGTACCTTCGTTAACAGCCTGCAGTGGGGCACTGTGTCAAATGCTTTCCGGAAATCTATGCCCGTTGCCCTTCATCCATAATTCTCAGTATATCATGTGAGAAAAGGGAAAGGTGACGTTCGCACGAGCGATGCTTCCTGAAATTGTGCTGATTCGCGCACATAAACTTCTCAGTCTCAAGGAAGTTTATTATATTCGAACTGAGAATATGTTCAAGGATTCTTCAGAAAACAGAAGTTAGGGATATTGGTCTTAATTTTGAGAGTCCGTTCTGTTCCCTTTCTTATATACTGGAGTCACCTGCGCTTTTTTTCATTCTCTTGGGGCTTTGTACTGGGTGAGAGATTCACGATAAATGCAATATAAGTAAGGGGCCAATGCTGTAGAGTACTCTTGCAAGACCAAACTGGGACTCCATCCAGACTTGGTGATTTATTTTCTTTCGGATCTATAATGTTGATCTGTTGCAGAATTTTGGAACGTGTTTCATACTCGCGTCTTACGACATTTCCGGAGACCGAAAATCTCTTCTGCAGGAATCAACATAGGTTCCAAAAACAACGATTGTGTGAAAGCCAGCTCACAACGTTCGTCCATCGAGCGAGGTGGCGCAGTGGTTAGCACACGGGACTCGCATTCGCGAGGACGACGGTTGAAAGCTGCGTCCGGCCATCCTCATTTAGGCTTTCCGTGATTTCCCTAAATCACTTCAGGCGAATTCCGGGATAGCTCCTTCGAAAGGGCACTGCCGGGTTCCTTCCCCGTCCTTCCCTAGTCCGATGGCACGGATGACCTCGCTGTTTGGTCCCCTCCCCGGAATCAACCAACCAACCCATGTTCGTCCACGAGACCCAGAGAGCAGTAGATACGGGTGACTAGGTAGACGGTTTTTTGACTTCCGGAAGACGTCCGATACAGTTACTCACTGCCGCCTAATGAACAACATACGAGAGTACAGACTGGCGACTGGACTGAAGAGTTTCTAGCAAGCAGAACACAGCATATCATTCTCAATGGAGAGAAGTCCTCAGACGTAAAAGTGGCTTCGTGGAGGGCCGAGGGAGTGTTATTGGTCCATTCCTTTTCGCAATATACACAAGTAGGTAACGTTCGAATTTCCGTGATGCTTTTCGTGGTTGACGCTATTGTACACAGAAAAGTCACAGGGTTCTAAAGTTAAAGCGAAATTCGGGAAGACCTGATAATGATCGACGCTTGGTGCATTAAGTGACAATTGACACTCAACATAAAGAAACGTAATGTCTTGCGTGTACTAGGATAAAAAGACTTTCTAATGCTTTTAGATACTCTTTACTATGAATGTATCTCTTTTCTAATTTATGATTCAACCTGAAGCGTCTAAATGTGTGCCACGTAACTACGTAGGCCTATGTAAGAATAATACAAATAGAATTGTTATCCCAGGGATTTATCACAGATGAAAAACATGAGAAATTAATTATCGTGGAGTCGCGTTGTGAATATTGTATGCAAAGGTTAATGATTTCTTTGCTTAGTGCTCTTTCTCTTTAATTCTTCAAAAGCTATTAATAAAACATCGAAGCGACTTAAAGAAATCACTGATCTGTAGTCCTGGCTGAATTTCTTAATATTTTTAACACAATTGTTATTGCTACGTTGGAAATTTATTTGAAGAGTATGCATACACCGTACTTGCAGCCGTATCTCGTGCAGGAAGCTGTAAAGCAGATTTTTTTATTAGTTATGGCTCTTAGTGGCTACCAACAGTGCTGCCTATTTCCTATTTCACAGCGCTTAACTCGGATCGGCTTCCTTAAAACTGCTGTGGGAGGAGGGGTAGACGAAATAACTTAGGTAAAAACAATTTTACACTAGAAAACATGTAACTAGCATTAAGTTATTACAATAGTTTACACTTACGTAGTAATGGCCGACCGTGCGTGCTGCTCAGACAAGAGTACAAGAGAGAGAGAGTCATATTTATTATCTGTGAATTAGATTGTGCAGTGAAGCGTTAAATAACGTCTTTTGCTTCAAAGAATGTACACTTTTATATACAGATTCGCTGCCGCATCTTCTCGACAACTTAATTACAGGAATCTTTTTTTTTACTTTTTTATTATTATTCGTAGTTATTAATCTTTATTTAAATCAAGAGTCTTTTATTAACTAACATTCCCAGGAGCACACGCTACAGCATAATTGCAGAACAAACACTGGAAACAGTTACTTCTATAAAATATCTGGGAGTAAGCGTTCAGAGGGATTTGAAGTGGAACGACCATACAAAATTAATCGTGGGTCAGGCATATAGCAGACTGAGTTTTAGTTGAGGAATCGTCATGAAATGTTCATCTACAAAGAGAGTCGCTTACAAAACATTCGTTCGACCAATTCCGGAATATTGTTCGTCAGTTCAAAAATGGTTCAAATGGCTCTGAGCACTATGGGACTTAACATCTGTGGTCATCAGTCCCCTAGAACTTAGAACTACTTAAACCTAACTAACCTAAGGACATCACACACATCCATGCCCGAGGCAGGATTCGAACCTGCGACCGTAGCAGTCGCGCGGGTCCGGACTGTTCGTCAGTCAAGGACCCACATCAGACAGGATCAACAGAGAAAATGGGGAAGATTCAAAGAAGAGCAGTACGTTTCTTTACAAGTTTAATTAGTAAGCGCGAAAGTGTGAGCTAACTCCTATAGTAGACGCTGCACGTGAAACAATATGCAATACGGTGTGTTCTACTCTTAAAAGTTCGGACCGTGCAAATTCCTAGAAGATTCAGCCAACATATTGCTTCCTCTTATGGATACCTGGCAAAAACACCACCAGGATAAAATCACGGAGATTCGAGTCCACACAGAGGCTTACTGGGAATTCTTCTTCCCTCGAACCAACTGCGGCTGGGACAGTAAGTGGGGAAAGAGACAATGGTACACAAGGTACCCTCTACCATACATCTTCATGTGGCTTACAGGCTATACATATGGATGTAATCATTTTTATCGTGGTTTTCTGTAAGATACTGGAGCTCCAACCAATGACATTCCGAAAATGCACCAATACGAGTTCAAAACCAAATTTTGTTTTTTTTATTCTATATACAACAAACCGGATCACAATACGAAATAATCCAGTACCTCTATCAGTGGGAACTTTTGGAGAACAACGTAGAAATAATAATGGTCATTCTTTTATATATTTTGCCTCTAGTAATTAAATGAAAATTACTAACACTCATTTTCTTGTGAAGAGAGAGATACACAAACACAATTAGAGTGCATGAACGCAGACATCAGTAATCAATTATGCTGTGGCCAGCAGTTACATATGCAATCAGAAGGTTCGTGCTTTTAGAGTTGCAGACGTTTACTCGGATCATTTTCTAGTGGTAGCAAAAGTAGCATTACTCACTAGGTGGAAGGAAACAACAAGAGACGAGGGTTTTAAGGTTCTACCTGTTACAGGGTGAGAGCATAAAGCATCTATACCAAACAGACCGAATCTCTGTGTGCACCAGACAGGTACAAGTGACAGTGAAGCTAAACGAGCGCCAAAAAATAAAGCTATGTTTTGAACAGGCTGCAAATGAATCACTGGGGAAAAGGAATAAGGGAATAAATAATAAGGAATACAGAATGAACATATCAAAAAAGCAGCTAAGGAAAAGAAACGAGCATATCAGACATAATTAAGGAGGAACAAGAATATAAAGACAAAAGAAATAAACCGAAAATCACTGTCAGAAAAACATATGAATAACTGTGGAATAATTTTGTGAGCAGAGTTAAACACGAATCCATGCAGAACACTGTATAGCTTGGAAGATGATGAAGAACTTAAATTAAACTGAAAAAGGTACAACAATTACAAATATAATACCACAATATAAATGAATTGTATGTTACAAACAGCCCTGGTGTAAGGAAAATCAAGCATTGGAGGAGGATACATCGGAAATGGGTAAACCTTATGACAGGGATCTCATAATGATCCAAGCTCTAAAGAAACCTCAAGTAAAACCAAAAAGCGGAAAGTAGCGGGATCTCATGTCAAAACCACAGAGTTCCTTAAATATTGGGGGTTAATTTTGACACTCAGACTTCTTCAATATGTATTGGAAAATAGGAGAGATTGCAGGGTACTCTCACTTCTGATACGGTGTCATGCTACCTAATGTTCTTAGGGAAGATGATCCTTATTACTTGGTTGCTATACTGGATACGATCTGACTTCATTCATGAAATGTCTGGCATTTCCTTGTGTGCTCTAGTGAAGAAATAGCAGTAAGCTTTATCTGCGTTCAAAGAAAGATGGTGCCTTTTAAACGACTGTAGTAAAAGCATACAGTGGCTGAGGGCTGAGGAGAGCGTTTTTTCTGCGGAACCTGGGTGAAAATGCTTGTGGACTGCCCAGTTCAGGGCTCTCATTGTGCAGACATATTGGGTGCCCCCGGTGGGTCGGTGGCCACATCCAGGTAGGCCGACTAGTGCAGAGAAATCGCTGCTGCTATGGGCATAGCATTGATGACTGGCAATAAGGCAGAGGATGGGCCCTTGTTACGCAGGAAGCTGATGAGATGACTATGAGTTTCTGCGAATTTCCATAGGACAGGTCAGTTGCGCCCAGGCATCCAGAATCTTCTACAAAAAAAAATGTTTGTGAAGGCACGAGGCTTTTAGCGAGTTAATGGCCGTTCTTTGGAAAGTTTGAAATGGACGCAACAGGGGAGATGATCTTTTTATGAAGGGCTGTGGTTCCATCCAGGTCATGCTTTTAGCAAAGACATGGTGTAAACTTGTGGAAAAGAGGCTGCGAATCTAAATCTTTTTCCTTTTCTCCCATTTAATTTATAAATTCGCTGGTTGGTCAAATCTGTGTGTGCAGAGCAATAAGCGGTCTCCCGGCTTCTAATGCGGTGCTCCAGCTCGTGATGGGCTTGTGCTAAAGTGGGAGTTGTCTATGCATGTAAATGTGCTATGCTACTGAGCTGGTGAGGAAAGCTGAGAGAAAGAGAGGGGGACACACTTGCACTGACATTTCGCTATTAAAGAATGGCAGGTCTTTACCTAAATGGTGAGACTTGTGTCCTTTGCTAGTGTGCCACTTAGAGCCTGTGCCAGTCACTATCTGAACTGTCAGAGGTACTGCTTGTTGAATCACGCACACAACGAGTGATGTGTGGGTGTATTTATTTGCTTTGTGTCAGCTGTCTAAACGTTTGACATATTCCATCATGCATAGTCATGTCAGGGAGTCAAAGTGGATTGGAAGACCAGCAAATAGAACTACTTAAACCTAACTAACCTAAGGACATAACACACGTCCATGCTCGAGGTAGGATTCGATTCTGCGACCGTAGCAGTCGTGCAGTTCCAGACTGAAGCACGTAGAAACGCTCGGCCACTGTGACCGGCCACCTGCACACTGGAATCCACAAGTGTTTCAGAGGCTCATAGGGAAGCATCTGCATTCCGAATCAGCCATATGCAAGACCGCATACATGCATTTTTTTTTTTTTTTTTTTGTTTCGGCACGTGACGTTAATAAGAGATTGTCGCTGTCCATGACCGCAGTCGCCGAGCGCACCATGGTGTGCTGCCCAAACCTGCAGAAGGGTAAAGTATTCGCTGCTACGTTGTAGGGCTCCAATATATACTTCTCAGCACCCTGTTCTTTGAAACCACATGTCTTTATGGATTAGTAGGGTGTAGATGCTTGACAGAGCGAAGTTTTTGGGCCACACCACGGATTCACATGTACGAAGTCAGGTAAAGCGATTAGTTCTCATTAGTGTCATGTGTTAATTCCCAGGTGATCACTTTGTTCACCATAGAACGCACATTATTGAATGTGTTGGTCAAATAATAGCCACCTTTTATCATGTGGTATTAAGAATGAATAAACCAGTTGCTATTTAGACCACAAATTCTCCAATGTTCTGATTAGCATTACCTTTGCCATTTTTATTAAAGTCTTGAATGCAGCTGAAACAGCAGAATCTTGTAATTGACGACCCTGCCAGTATCTAGGTCCTCACCACTCCCATGGAGATGTCATTTAGCGTTAGATACACTTACTTAGACACTTACTTAGACACTTACTTAGACACTTACTTAGACACTTACTTAGACACTTACTTAGACACTTACTTAGACACTTACTTAGACACTTAGTTCTCTGATAATGTTGTTTGTGTGTTTAGTTTTTATATACAATGCATTTATGTCAGGGGCTTCTGTGTCTTTGCTAACCATTTTCCCATCGTCGCCATCGGCGTTGTCAATTATTTTTGTGGTGCTTACTATTGTATTTTTTGGAATTTGGTTGTTTGGTGATCCTGGATCTGGTGTACTACTGTCATAGCCTCGAACTGCGTACGGCTTTGCTAATTTTTTTTGACGTCATAGCATTGTACTGCATATATCTTGTGAGTTAGATAACGTGGTTGTACGGATAAGCAGAATCTTGCAAAGATTCCAGATATCGAAACCATGGACCGCTGCAGCTGTCACATTGATCTTTGAAACAGGTAAACAAAATGAATGGAATAATTACTGTGGTATAACATTAGGAGACACAGCGTACAAGATTCACGCCAAGATAATAAATCAATGCCTGTAAAATATGACCAAACTGGTTTCAGAAAAGCGATATCCTGCACTGGAAATATTTCCACATTTAAAGAATTATAGAGAAACAAAGAGGTTCTAGTAGGGAAACACACATTGCATTTATGGATTTTGAGAGAGCCTCCAACCATGAAGATAGTAAAATTTTATGAAACATATTACACAGGAAAGGATATCTTCAGCAAATAATAAAGATGATGGAAAAGGAATAAAGACTAACGTTGTTGTATGTGAAGACATTCCTATAAACTAAGGCGTCAGACAAGGGTGCACTTATCACCCACACATTTTAATATATACATTGACGATATGATTTAAACATGGAAACAACAAACTGATCGGGGATGAGGATGATCACATAACATAATTTTTAATCCAATGCTTTTTTCAGACGACCTTCCGATTGTACAGGATAGCGGATCTTCGCTACAAAACTCCATGTATAAACTCAACCAGGTTTCCGAAGAATACAATATGAAAATATCCATTCCAACAATAAAAGTGGTGGAATTCAACAGAAAAAAACCGGCGAGGACTAAGGTGATAACACGAAACAGAACCATCAAACAAGTTAGTCGTCTCAATTACCTGGGAATGTACTCAGAATGTACTCGATGTTAACAACAAACTGGAGAAATGTCAAGTGATATGCTGAATAATCAATAGACCTTTGAGAAATTAAGTTAAAAAGACACAAAAATAAAGTTCTGCAAGGTAATGGCCGTACCCACATTGCTACTTGGAAGCGAAACGTGGACAGCTACTAAAAAGGAAGAAAGTAGATCCCAGGCAGCAGGAATGAAATTTATAAGAGGTACAAAGGGCTGCAAATGGTTAGGTAGATTACGAAACGAAGACATAAGAGCGGAACTTGGAATATATGCTATAAATCACAAAATCAAGTGTAATCGACAAAGTAGGCAACAAGACCTACAAAGAATGCCAGATTCTCCACTACGAACATAAGCCTTCAATTTCTACGTTGGGGCACAAAATCCTTAGGACGTCCGAGGAAAACATGACTAGATACTTAGAAGACGGATCAGTCCTAAAGCCTAGTCCACGATGTAGAAGAAGATTCTTTGTACATTTTTAGATCAATTTGATTCCACATAAATGTATTTCCATGGATATATTTTTTGCATATTTATCATTCTTAATATCTTTTGTATTTGTCCCAATATGAATGTGTGATCTAGTGTTGGTGGTCTCAATTTCGGGCCCTTTACTGTATTTGACATACAGAAATTGTGTTTCCACTGTCAGAAGATGGTTCAAATGGCTCTGAGCACTATGGGACTCAACATCTTAGGTCATAAGTCCCCTAGAACTTAGAACTACTTAAACCTAACTAACCTAAAGACATCACACACACCCATGCCCGAGGCAGGATTCGAACCTGCGACCGTAGCAGTCCCGCGGTTCCGGACTGCAGCGCCAGAACCGCACGGCACTGTCAGAAGGTATCAGCTTTGCAACTAACAAGAATATAAGGGAAGACGGTACGCCAGCCCTCTTATTGAAATAGCAATTAATGAAATATTTGAATATACAAATGATTCAATGCAAACGAAGTGTCTTAAATTCTCACAAGAGGCAATATGTACGACAACGTGGCTACCATAGGTCTCCAAAAACTGGAAAAGTAAACGTTTTCTACTATTCATTACTTGAATAGAGTGTTTATACAACACTATATTCAAGTAATGAATAGTAGACAACGTTTACTTTTCCACTCTACAGGTAGAACACAACATTAACTATTAAACCCATTCTAGAGTTAATATACAGCATTTGCTTAGCTACGTTTGCAGGTACAAGTGATCTGAAACTGAAGAAAGTAGTTTATTATGCATCTTCCCATTCACTAGTGAGCTATTTTGGAGGGACTCAAGTTAAAATGAAGACATTTTTCGAATGCGAGTACATCTATAAGCACTGAGTTTGATATAGCTTCTAGAAAATGCTGAAATGTCGTCAAAATTTTATTCAAACCGTTAATATAATTCAAGGGCCACGAACAACCTGTGCAAAGACTTCAAGGGCTTACCATCGATATACAAAGGACTCCCTTTCATGGGTATACATGCACTCAGCAACCTGGCAGATAATATTGAATGTATAGTGGGTAGTGTAATGGGGCTTGGTACAGAATTAAAGACCTTCGACAATTCCGCATGCTACAACGACGTGTATTTTAACAGAAACTCGTAAAAATAAATATTTAGGTAGAATTTAATTCATGTTGGGCATTGTTACTAAGAACTTTCTCAATGGCAATCTATTTCATTGCTTCGGCACCTAAATAAAGTCCACATCCTTGACTTCATGTGGTTTTGTCAGAATACGAATTTTTCACTCCCAGACGCCGCCCTATGCTCGAAACTGCGTGTATACTTTACCTGCGTTTTCATTACTCACATTCCACTTAAAACTTCTATCATTATTTGTAAAGACTTCAGGGTCTTTCTTTTCGTGTAGACTTAATGCATCCATTGCTACCAAATTCAGTCCATGGTATCATGTCGATGAAAAAAGTAGTAGAATAATATACAGAAGAGTAAAGAAAAAAATAATCGAGGAACTATTAGATGACGATTAGGAAGGCTTTCGAAAAGGTAAAATGGAAGACTGAAGACATGTTCGTAGGATCTGTCGTGGTAAAATGTGTTACAAATTCTCGAGTAAGGAGGAGTAAGCTACAGGAAAATACCGTAATATGCAAGGAGAGGCAAGAGGGGAAAACAAGAATGAAAGGCCAGGAAAGAGGTGTGATGATTAGAAAGGTTATACGGCAGAAATGTTGTTTCGCGCCCCCACTGATCAATCGCTACGTCGAAGAAGCAATGATGAAAGTAAAAGAAAAGTTAAGGTGTGCAGTTACAATCCAGGGACAAAAGATATCAATGATAATATTCGCTGATGACAATGTTAGCCTCAGTCAACGTGAGGAAGAACTAGAGGACCTACTGAATGGAACAAAAAGTGTAATGGGCACACATTATGAATTGAGAGTGAACGAAAGAAAGACGAAATTAATGAGGAGTAGCATAAACAACGTCAGCGATAAACTTAACATCAAAACTGGAGACTGAGAAATAAACGAAGTTAAGGAATACTGCTACCCTGGAAGCAAAATAACACATGAAGGACGGAGCAAGGAGGACATAAGAAGCATACTAGTACGGGCAAAGATGCCAAATGAAGAAGTATCAAACATGCGTCTTAATTTCATTACTGAGATTGCACTTTTAAAGTAGAGCACTATATGGAAGTGAACCACAGACAATGGAAGAACCGGAAAATACGAGAACCGGAGTGTTTGAGATGTGGAAGGATGTTCATAATTAGGTAGGCTTATAGGATACGATGCGAGGAGATTCTACGTATAATCAATAAAGAGAGTAACATGTGGAAAAACTGACAAGGGGGAGGATGATACGGTACACATTAAGACATCGAGGATGACTTTCATGTACTTGTGGCAGCTGTTGTGTATAATAGCAGTAGAGGAAAGTAGGGATTAGAATGGCTTCACCAGATAATTGAGGATGTAGGACGCAAGTGGTAGTCTGAGATTAAGTGGTTGGCACACAAGAAGGGTTTGTGGTGTTTCGCACCAAACCTGTCAGAAGGCTGATCTGATGGATACTCTAACATTAAGTGGATATACAAACACTTAATTACTATCACCTATTTATTTTTATAGTAAGGCTTTAAAGAAAACATGAGATCTTGTACAGGTATGACGACAGAAGAATGGCATATTCGTCACAATCGGGAACTGGTGGAATAATAATTAAGAACCAAATATCGTGGTGCTATTGAATGGTAAGCGCCTTAGGCGGGCATGTAAAGTCATACGAATGAATGCCCGTGGTTGGTCTTCACAGGTGGTGGTTTTTATGCAGTGTGGAAGAGACTACCTGGCAGGCCAATAAAAGAATGCGGAAAGATTTGAGACGAATATGGGAACTGATTAGTGGCAAAGAGCGTTTAACAGGAACCAGTGTGGGAGCAGTCTTTCATCGGAGCGTGGTTCCATGGGATTGATCGCAGAATGAAGAAGATGAAGATAGTGTTAAGTATCCTAACTCCCTACAAAAATAATTATATGTTTTGGAGCACTATGTGTTTTTTTTTAATAGAGAAGTATTTGGACCTGTCTTGTTAGTCCGATTCATGCATTTTTTTCGGTTGTTGTTCTGGTAAAAATGTCATAAAAGTGCCTACACCGCGTTAGTCGTATTTGATGTCTAATCTGTTGTCAGCTTACAAGTGTTTGCTAGTATCAGCGATTACTTATTTTGTGCATAAGCTGATCAGAGAATTCGTTTCTAATTTTGCAACGAGGAGAAAACGAGGTTATACAAAATTTTACACCGTTAAATGTTGCCTTCGATTGTCTGCTATAGGGGGGAAAAGCGTTTCGAAGACGGTAGACAAGAAGTTGACTATGACAAGCGCCTCGAATGCCGTAGCAGATCATCAACCAATGAAATCGAGAAGGATGTGAAACAATAATTATGAATGATCGCCGTGTCACAGTCATGAAAATCGCTGTCGATATTGGGATGTGAAACGACTCGTGCCATGAAACTTTTTCGGAAGTTTTGGGCATGAAATGTGTGACACTAAAATTCATTCCAGCGTTGTTGAATTTCGAACATACTCAGTGACAATAGCAAGTTGCTCAGGATTCGCTGTATGAAAACAACAACGATGCAGGAGTACTGAAACGTCCAATAGGTTTGGGGATACAATGCGGGTTCGTCTGTCTTCGTGGATGCATTCTGCACTGCCAAGACTGAAACGTGCTCTACAAGAGCGATCAAATGCTCACTGGATTGTATCTAAATCGTTCACCGCGAACTCTTTCCACTAAGTCGAACGATTAATAAGGGGTACTGCTTAGAATTTCAACGCCGAATGCAAGAGTCAAGGCGGAAAAACTCACATTTGAAGGGAAATTCATGGCTTTGACACCACGATAATGCACCTGTTCACAACTCATTGCTTCTTCCGGAATTTTTAGCCAAAATCAATACTGTGATGAAGTCGCAGGCTTCATATAACTCAGCCAAAAATATGGCATTTCAGTCTTTCATCGCCATTTTTTATTTTCAATGACCGGTATCAGGCTGTTAGACAAAGTTAAAAATCAATACAAAGAAGAGGAAACGCACATTTTCGAAAGAATATCTACATTTTAATTATATTTTTAAGTTCCTTTATAAAATTTTTTTACATTAGTGTAAATTATTTCGTTTCATGGCCCACTCAAATTGTTTTATTAAAAGGTATATTCGCCACTAATATGTACGGTGAAAAAGTAGTATATGCACAATTCTTAGAGGTAGAGGGCACTTTTTACTGTTTCAAATCAGGTTTCTTCAAAACTGCGATATAAGCTTTTAACAGATTAAAATTTAGTTTAGTTATGACAGTGAACCGATAGTTCTGTACTGACAAGTTACTCTGTAACTGCAATATATGGTATGTTGGCATTTAATACATTCCAAAATATCTTCTTTTTGTAAACTCCGATACATCTACTAGTAAATGCATCTCTCTTGTTACTTATATTTTTAACTTTGTCTAACAGATCTGAAGATGGGCAGCTAGCCTGAAACCGGTCATTGAAAATAAAAAATAGCGATCAAAGACTGAAATGCCATATTTTTATTTAAAGAACGACCGCGGAAATCCCATTAAGACAATCATGCCTAGTTTTGATAAAACTGATCTCAAGTGACTTCTATGTTCCCAAAAAAGAAAGAAATCCTAACGGACCTGACTTTTACCGGAACGACTAGATTAAAAACTCACCTCTGATGGAGCGAAAGTTGTCCTAATGCCGAGTTCCAGAGCCGAGTTCCAGAAGTGTTTCGAGGACTGGAAAAAGCGGTTGCATAAATGTCTCATATCTAATAGGGATAACACTGATGTATACGAATGAATGAAAATCGTCCTAGAAGGCAAAAATTCCCGTTATCTTTTGAACGTTTATAATCTGACAGGAAACATAAATACTGATTGCGATCCCACGTGAAGAGTATTCAACGAGAAATGGTCCCGTGCCGCTTCTTGCTGTGCAGATTGCGTTATAGCTACGGATCCATCAGAGCTAGCGATGGGAAGTGGGACAGGTTCTTGCTCTTCCCGCCAGCGCGGCTCGGCCCCTAGCCGCTGGACGGCCTCACTTAGCGCTCACGTTCCGTCCGGCCAGAAGAAGCGGCCAGCCCACTTAGTTTCTTCCTCGCGCGCCCGCGAACCGTTCCCGCGACTTACCGACGTCGTACAGCCTCTGCTGTCTGGTAGAAAAACCTACTCGACCGGCCTCTCGCCGCCAAGAGCGGTCAGCCGGAGTGATCGATCACTCTGCCGCTTCCTGGTTCTGCTAGTCGAGCCGTAACTCACAGAGCGTTAAAAGTCACGTGTTTTATGACTCTGTAAATACGATTCCTTTCGATTATGGTTTACACTCGTTTAGCGGCTCGAGAGTAATAACTGCTACAGCTGGAAACCTTACGTAATGGGGCTTTTAGGAAGGTGTGGGCGAGTGGCTACCTGCCTGAGGTGGGTAGATGTGCAGGCGATACAGTCAGTTTGCTTGTTGCTGAAACTTATTGACAATCATAAACAGAGAGCAGTGTGTCTGCAGCAGGCAGACAGCAAGTGGTGGGTAATGACGCCCTGACCTGAGTGTTCTGGCGTAGGTGTTCTTCGCGGAAATGGGCAGACTCGTTAATTTTCGGGAACCAGTTTACTGGTGACGATTTCTTTTTGGATACCGTTCGTTTGTACTTCGTCACCGTTCCTTCTTTTATATGTTTGGGCATTGTACATGGATTTTAGATAATCTATCATATAAAATATCAAATACGTGCAAATACAAGTGCTTGATAAATATGTTAGTAGATTGTTTAGGTTTTTATGTTGGTAACGTCACGTAGCGTTCTGTGTGAAAATCACTGGCTGTGTTGTGTGCTGTCTGTGGCTGGTTGGCATTGTTGGAACATTCGCTATTGTAGTGTTGGGCAGTTGGATGTGAACAGTGCGTAGCGTTGCGCAGTTGGACCTGACTCGCCAGCAGTGATGGATGTGGGGAGAGAGATGGCAGAATTTTGAGAGCGGACGATCTGGACGTGTGTTAATCAGAAAAAGTAAATTTGTAATACTTATATATGGTGACTTTTGAATATTGGTTGGCTCTGAGCTCTGAGCACTATGCGACTTAACTTCCGAGGTCATTAGTCGCCTAGAACTTAGAACTAATTAAACCTAACTAACCTAAGGACATCACACACATCCATGCCCGAGGCAGGATTCGAACCTGAGACCGTAGCGGTCGCTCGGTTCCAGACTGCAGCGCCTAGAACCGCACGGCCACTCCGGCCGGCTTTTGAATATTAAAAAGGTAAATACATTGTTTGTCCTCTATCAAAATCTTTCATTTGCTGACTATGCCTATCAGTAGTTAGTGCCTTCAGTAGTTAGAATCGTTTATTTAGCTGGCAGTATTGGCGGTCGCTGTATTGCAGTAGTTCGAGTAACGAAGATTTTTGTGAGGTAAGTGATTCATGAAAGGTATAGGTTATTATTAGTCAGTGCCATTCTTTTGTAGGGATTATTGAAAATCAGATTGCGTTGCGCTAAAAATATTGTGTGCCAGTTTAGTGTTGATCAGAATAAGTAAAGAGAGTAATGTCTGAGTACGTTCAGTTCTCCTCAGCTGTTTGAAAAACAAATAACGTAAGAGGTTATTCAGCACAGTAATTCATTAATTTTTCTAAGGGGACGTTTCAGATGCATTGATTATCTAATGTAGACCCGTGTTTTACTTCGATTTCTTTGAGTGAATGCGTCCACAGAAAATATCACATTACTTGGCTGACGTATGGGAGAAGCAGCGAGAGCGCAGACGAAGCTGAACGCAAGTACGGATTTCGAAATCCGTTTACGGTACCATAGAAACTCCAATCGTCATTCACTTTCCAGGGGAACTGGAAATCATAGAAAGTACAAAGATATGGTTTTTAGTTCGTTTACAGAAAATTATACGCTATCTGATTGGGCGCTACTAGCTTCAGGCAAACGAAAGAAAACTATCACCTGTGAAACTAACATTAATACCTATTTTGTAACAATTTGTGGATGAATAAATTAACACCATATCATAGTGTCGTATTATGTAGGAACTAAAGTTTTATCCCGAAGATTAAAGAGGTGTGCAGATACCTCTGTTCTTTTGATGTTCTTGGGATCAGTATGCCTTTTGATGTGCTTTTAAATGCTTGGTTGGCCTGTGTGTGAGATTCTGCTCTTCCATTTGTTGTCACAGACACACATTCCGAAAAGTAAGCGTAGTCTGTGCCTGTGGCCATTTTCACTGGTATTATTCCACATGCATTGAAAGTAAATTTAATTGTGCTCCATCTCTCTCTCTCACACTGAAACAAGTTTCCCATCTCTCAAAAACAATACTGGTCCATCTCTTCCGGTTGTCTGGGAGAGGCGGAACACCCTGACTTCTGTCTGCAGGTAACGAGCTCGGTGGCCATTTTCGGTGAGTTTCACGGCTGCACATTTGTCAAGCTCGAAATAAAAAAGCCGCGTCAGTATTGTGCAAACTAAGCTTTAACACTATAGTTGTATAACTACACGATAAAGTTTTTCCTCTTACCAGAACAGAGAATTAGATTTTTCACCACGATCAGCGCGAAAATGACAGCAATACTTTAGGACCACGTTTGTTCATGAAAAGAGCATCCCTGCAAGTAGTGGGAGCTGCTCTCTAGCGGCGCTTTCGTGAAATACGCCATTGGATCGTCACACCCAGTGGTCCAACTCTTCGGGACTTACCATGCTGTATGAAGGCTCCAGGCCGGCTCGTACAGACACAGAGCGAAGCACTACACAAAGCGCGGGAGATACTTAATTCCTACTGGCTGGTGATTTATGCAGCCAGTCAGAACACATCGGTCACTCCTATCCGAGCGGTAATTCATAAGTTATCCAGTAGCATTACAGAAAGCACATTATGAAAGAAACTCTAAATTCACGAAACCAAATTAAATTTAAATAGAAAAAGAATGAATTATCCCCAGAAATTAAATGCTAATTGATTTAATACCCAACTTTTTTTCTTGCTGCTTTCATAAAAAAACAATGTGCACTAAGACTTACGTCACGTGATTCATGCCTGCACAAGAAGTTTCTCAAGTATACATCTTACATAATTTTTCAATAAAACAAAAAAGCCACACTTTAGGTGTGTCCGTCATGAATTCTCAGCTTTTGCACTACACTTACACACCCAAACGAAATTAAATAATAATTTTGGAAATGATTATCTTTTCATCAGCAGCTATTGCAACGAAAGCAACGAAAACTCTAGAAAAAATGGCTCTGTGCACCATGGGACTTAACATGTGAGGTCATCAGTCCCCTAGAACTTAGAACTACTTAAATCTAACTAACCTAAGGACATCACACACATCCATGCCCGAGGCAGGATTCGAACCAGCGACCGTGAAAACTCCAGAAAAATTGATTCTATAAACTGATTCTTTTTAGCGACAGTTTCCACTGATACTATAGATGAATACATTACAATCTCCATGTCAGTTTCGTAGTACCAGAAAAGTAATTTGGGTACAATTTTATATCTCGGAAAGTACTGACGATATTGAACTGAGATCTTTTCGGTACAGTTGTATTATTAATACAAGGCTGTACATGGAATTTGACTCACTGGGAGTATCCTTAATGAATTGTATGCACGTGCTAGGCAAGCATCATTCGCCAAAGGCTGCTCTGATGAAAAAAAAAAAAAAAAAAAAAAAAAACAGTGCTTATTTCATTGCAAGGTGAAGGACTCGGAATAATTTGCTGCGTTGCAAACAGTTCGGAGACGGAGACGATGGTCGTATTTATCAGCGTGATAATGCACCCTGACATAAAGCACCATCTGTGAGGCAATGGCTTGTGGATGGTAACAGTCCTAAAATGGACCGGTCTGCCCACTATTCCGGCCTGAACCCAACACAAACTCTTTAGGATGGGACTTCGCTCCAAGCCCCCGGCGTTCAACATCGGTACCTTCCATCATTTCGTTTCTCGAGGAACAAGGGCGGCCATTGCTCCACAGGAATTCGGATACATTGTTGACACTGTCCCAAACAGAGTTGACGCTGTCATAAAATCGGAGGGTGGACACACGACATATTGATACCCACTGACAGGTGTCTAGAAACATTTGATCACAAAAGACGGCAAGACTTTGACTGCATGTGCAAGGTACACTGAAGAGCCAAAGAAACTGGTACACCTGCCTGATATCGTGTGAGGACCCAACGAACAAGCAGAATCGCAGCAACATGACGTGTCACGGACTCGATTAACGTCTGAAGTAGTGCTGGAGGGACTTTACACCACGTATCCTGCAGGGATGTTCATAAATTCGTAAGAGTACGAGGGGGTGGTGATCTCTTCTGAACAACACGTTGCAAGGCGTCCCAGATATGTACAATAATGTTCATGTCTTGGGAGTTTGCTAGTAGCGGAAGTGTTTAAACTAAGAAGAGCGTTTCTGGAGCCACTCTGTAGCATTTCAGGATATGTGGGGTATCGTATTGTCTTGATGGAATTGCCGAAGTCTGTCGGAATGCACAATGGATATGAATAGATGCAGGTGATCAGACAGAGTGCTTACTTACGTGTCACCTTCCAGAGTCGTTTATAGACATATCAGGGGTCCCATATTACTCCAAATCACTCCAACTACACACGCCCCACATCATTACAGAGCCTCCACCAGCTCGAACAGTTTCCTGCTGACATGCAGGATTCATGAAGTTGTCTCCAAATCCGTACATGTCTATGCGCTCAACACAATTTGAAACGAGTCTCGTCCGATCAGGCAACGTGTTTCCAGTCATTAACAGTCCATACCGATGATGTTTCGTCAAATGGTTCCCACGCTGACACTTGTTGGTGGCCAGCACTGAAACCTGCAGCAATTTGCGGAAGGGTTGCACTTCTGTCACGTAGAACGATTCTCTTCAGTCGTCATTGGTCCCGTTCTTGCAGGATCTTTCTCCGCCTACAACGATGTCGGAGATTTGATGTTCTACCAAATTCCTGATATTCACGGTACACTCGTGAAATGGTCGTACGGGAAAATCCCCTCGGATATCCTGTGTCTCTTCGCTCGTGCACCGGCTGTAACATCACTTCAAACTCACTCAGATCTTGGTAACGTGCCATTGTAGCAGCAGTAACTGATATAACAACTGCATCAAACACTTGTCTTACATAGGCTTGCCGGCCACAGCTGTTAACATGTCACTGCATTTGAATACACATTCCTATACCAATTCCTTCGACGCGTCAGTGTATTTTACATACTCCTTCTGCGACGTGCGATGAGTCTTGGCCCACTGCAGTGTTTCAATATTCACGCAGCTTTTTTGTTAACTGAGCACCGTCTCAATATCGTCTTAGCACTCCTCTAATGCAATCTGTAAGCATTATTAGGAATGGAAGGAAAAGTTTCCCATTACTTGGTTATTTTTCACCACAAGCACCAGGTCTTTGATAGTCCAGTGTTCTATTTATCTTTCTGTTACAGTAGCCGTTTCTTCTCATTCTTCAATGACCGAGCTTTTCCTCCATGTACTTCATATGTTCTTGTAGGCCGGTCCACCAAAAATTTGGCCACTGCTCCGCTCTGCTTGGGATGGTGAAAGGAATTTTTATGAAGACGTGGATACGTAGACTACAAAAACTTCGGTTTGCTGAACTGGTTGAAGTCTGAAACTTCTGTGTCTTTATATCCTCTGATGACGTCTCTAATAATAGGAGACGAAAAGTTACGCAAAGAAAGAAGTCCCTCAAAACAAACGTCGCAGAGATCGCCACAATAATCCGTGAAAGGCTGAAATGTATGAAACAGGATAGCTGTGCTTGGCTGCTGAAACCCTCGGCGGGCGCGGATACAAACCGGAAACAGACAAAACACACTGAAAACATTCAAAACTAGCCAACACAGCGCGGTATCGGTAGTGAGTACAAATTAACAAAGGGTGAGCAGGTGTCATTGACTCTTTTCTCTGTTGTTTGAATTCAAAAATGGTTCAAATGGCTCTGAGCACTATGGGACTCAACTGCTGAGGTCATTAGTCCCCTAGAACTTAGAACTAGTTAAACCTAACTAACCTAAGGACATCACAAACATCCATGCCCGAGGCAGGATTCGAACCTGCGACCGTAGCGGTCTTGCGGTTCCAGACTGCAGCGCCTTTAACCGCACGGCCACTTCGGCCGGCGTTGTTTGAATTAAGAGAGAGCACAACCCAAGGCAGAAATTAAGCGAAAACCTCCGACGTTGTTTGTAAAGGATTTATTAGTTAAAGTGTTTTTCACCATACAGCCACAAACACCCAGCAAGTGATGCCTCTCGGCAGTAATAATGAATAATGAACAGGCGAGTCCCTGCTCTCTCCATATGATTGCGTCATAAGGAGCACCTACAGACTGTTTCCCAGTCCATAGTGCACATTTTGAACGAGTGACATTTCAGTGCTTACGGGCATCTGAGAGTGCTTAATTTCCACTAAACGTATTAATATAAGGAAGCAGAAATTAGTAAATAATAAACTAGCACAAGAAATGCACATCAACAGAATCTACGTAATTAAACACGCAGTACACTACACTGATAGCCGGAAAACCTAATCTTGGTCGTCTGCACGGCAGGTAAGACGTTGTTCCGTTAAGGCCACTCACGCCCCCCTCTCCCCCCACCTCCCCCACTTGCTCTGCTCCCTCTTCAGTTCACAGCCTATAGCTTTAACCCAGTCCTTCGGTTGTTTGACCACGGAGAGAGCAAGGTTCCAGCCAGAAGTTAAGCAACCACCATATCTAGTAAGAAGGCCACCTAATAGTTAACTTATTTTCTGTACCACACAACACTGATAGCAGTCATCATGGTATCGGGTAATGTAACTATATAGTCCGTCTGTAAGTTGATGAGCGACACAGTGCTTGTGGTAAGGGAAGTGTCCTTTCCCGGAAGAACGTTACAGCTGCCGTACAGGATGACCACTAAGAATCTGTTTGCCCCCTAGTAGTGCGTGGCAGCGTGCGGCGATTTACGCATATACTCTTAGCTTTTTTCTTCCATTTGCTGTGCTACTTATTAAATCCCCTTTTTCGTATTCTTTTAACGCACAGAACAAACCATTACTTATTCGACGAGGTTTTAGAATTGCAGTGGCATCAAGTTAACTCCTTGCCAGAATCTTCGCATGAACGTGGCTGTACGGTTTCCAGCCGAAATATTGTGGCAATAAGTCAACACGATCCGGCTGCAATCCCGAAACCTCATTGAATACTCAGTACGCCGGGAAAACTTCAAGAATAACAAAACGTTACCTGCTGCGCACTAGATTCCCATTATTTTCACATTTCGGGGGCAAAATGTTACTTTTTCCGTAAACCATCATAAATTTTACTATTACTTCATATTGCATTCAAAAGACATCACAGTTTGTAGCAATTTGTAGTTTATGGTCCAGTTAGATTTGAATAACTAGGGGCTAAAACTAACAAAGTCAGTCCACTGAAATAAAATGCCGCATTTTAAGTGGCAATAGGTGTTGTCATACATATAAAAAGCTTATGATAGTAAACAGTCAAATCAAAATGACTACACGTAAGGTCATGATTATGACGGGGGCTACATATGGATGCGAAGCGTGGACGCTAACCAGCAAGGATGAACAATATCTCTCGAACGAAGAATACTACGGAAAATTTACGGAGGTATCCAGAACAACGATGGTACCTGGAGAGCAAGGGCCAATTACGAGTCGGATCATCTCATACAAGGAGATCATACTGTAAGGCTAATTAGAAGTAAACGAATAACAAGGCTGCGATATGTGCTGAGGAAACCGACACGAAGAAAGGAAGGCTACGTAAGCGATGGTCCTAAGAATCAGGATGCAGAAGGAAAAGAAAGTAAACGAGAGGGCAGAATGGCAGGAAATTGTTAAGGAAGCAAAGTTACATGCGGGGTTGTGAAGTCACAAAATAAAGGAACAAAAATCAAAATTCCTGTAACAGTTATAATGCCTCCAATGGTATGTCACATACAAAATTAGTATAAAATGTCCGGTTTTGCACCCTATACCTACGGTACCAGATTGGCAGGAACCACGAATCGGTACCAACCGGAGTCGTAAAATTACGACGGTTTAGTAACCCAGAGCTAAAAGACGCACTGCGGAAGGATCTGTGTACTTCATGAAGCATCCTGTACGGGGTATCCTCCGCCATGCGCCGTACTGTGGCTAACGGATTATCTATGTAAATGTGTATGTAGATGTTCTTTGTGACCTAGCAAGGTAGACAGAGTGGGGAAGATTCTGGTCACACAAGAAAATTAGTTTCTGGTCCTACGTGCGCGCCATCATTGTTTTTACACTTTTCCAGACATTTTAAGAAGTTGTATTCGTTCAGTACTCTTTTAAAGGACAGTTATGTTCAGAAAAAAATAGAACACCTTGAATAATTAAAGACAGGACGTGAATATTCATAGAACATGTATACTAGTACGTTCCGCAGAAATGATTAGCATTTGAACCATGGCCGGCCGATGTGACCGAGCGGTTCTAGGCGCTTCAGTCTGGAACAGCGCGACCGCTACGGTCGCAGGTTCGAATCCTGCCTCGGACATGGATGTGTGTGATGTCCTTAGAACTACTTAAACCTAACTAACCTAAGTTCTAGTTGTAGCTACAAACTGAAAGTAATCGAGTAGCATGACTTCAGCAGACGTGCAGGATGCCTCGCTGACGTAAGCGCTAATCGTTCCGCGAAAACAGCGAGTTTGAAAGAGGGCACATTATTGTCATGAGAGAATGTGATGCAACCATCTGGGAAACTGCTGCTAGTGTAGGACGAAGTGTTTCGGCAGTGTGGGGACACGACTGCTCGCTTTGCAGTTTGCAGACTACAGCAATGGTTGAAGTGGCCCTCTTCCGAAACATTGTATTTGGCAAAACATCACGCTATGATATCATTCACATGCTCAATCCAGATAGAAGAGATGATGTGTGAGGATTTAGGAAATGTAAAGCTGCGCGTGCTATGCTATGCTTTCAAGATATTAGCAAACCACGCTGAACTAGCGATGCTGGCACTCGTAGTTTCCAACGCCTAGACAGCCAGCTTTGTGGACGAAGTTGTATCGTCCGTTGTGAACGTGTGGACGACGTTATAAAGTGCTGTGGTCGCATTGTGCGACCTAATAACCAGTTGTCCGCTGCCTAAATCCGTTTACTGTTCAATGCTTCCGCACAAAATTTAGTGTTGTAGCAGCATGGCACATTTAAGCTGTCATGCTAAAAACGCAGAGTCAACAGTTCAGCCTGGAGTCTGATGATTTAGCCATGTTTAACTCAGAGCAGTGAGCAATAAGTGCGGGTTTCAACGTGGTGACACGAATTGTCACTTTCTTCGACATGTCCACATCGTCTGGCAATGTCTTCACTAAGAAAGCTTTGTGACCAGTCAGAAGTCCGAAATAACTAATGCGATTGTGAAGTGGTAGGCACATTAACCTCGTGTGTCCTTTCGGACATCCGTAACCTGTCATTTCCCCAACTTGTTTAAGGCTGGTACTAGTATGGAATCGTAAACCCAAATCTTTTATTTTAGAAGATTCTGGTCACACAAGAAAATTAGTTTCTGGTCCTACGTGCGCGCCATCATTGTTTTTACACTTTTCCAGACATTTTAAGAAGTTGTATTCGTTCAGTACTCTTTTAAAGGACAGTTATGTTCAGAAAAAAATAGAACACCTTGAATAATTAAAGACAGGACGTGAATATTCATAGAACATGTATACTAGTACGTTCCGCAGAAATGATTAGCATTTGAACCATGGCCGGCCGATGTGACCGAGCGGTTCTAGGCGCTTCAGTCTGGAACAGCGCGACCGCTACGGTCGCAGGTTCGAATCCTGCCTCGGACATGGATGTGTGTGATGTCCTTAGAACTACTTAAACCTAACTAACCTAAGTTCTAGTTGTAGCTACAAACTGAAAGTAATCGAGTAGCATGACTTCAGCAGACGTGCAGGATGCCTCGCTGACGTAAGCGCTAATCGTTCCGCGAAAACAGCGAGTTTGAAAGAGGGCACATTATTGTCATGAGAGAATGTGATGCAACCATCTAGGAAACTGCTGCTAGTGTAGGACGAAGTGTTTCGGCAGTGTAACGGGAGTGTGCCGAATGGTTCACGGAAGGCCATAGAACACGAGATGGGTCAGGTCGCACCACCCAGAGACACTTCATCCGAATGACGTTCCAGGACAGACCTACGTCCTCTTCGGCTCTCACAACAGTGGAGCAGTGGAACACATCGTACACTATCAGGCATGTGTTACGTGCGCGTAGTCCACTTCTCCGTTTATCTTTGAAGAATATGCAGAAACATGTTAAGCGACAATGGTGTATAGAACGTCACTGGGGACAGGATTGGTATCAGATAGTGTTTTCGGACGAATCCAGCTCCTGTTAGTGCGAAAAGATGGCCACGTTTTGGCTTGCTGCAGGGAGGAGGAGCAACATGCCAATGATTGCAATTGCACAAGACATACAGCTTATCGTGTGGGGTGCAATTGGATGCAACCACAAATCAGAACTGGTGCATGTCCGGAATACTGTGACCTGTACGACCTTCAAGAATGACATCCTGCGACCCATAGTCATATCCTTTCTGCACACCTGAGACGCCATTTTTCAGCAATACAATTCACAGCCACATGTTATTGTCCGAAGCTCGTGGTCGTGCGGTAGCGTTCTCGCTTCCCACGCCCGGGTTCCCGGGTTCGATTCCCGGCGGGGTCAGGGATTTTCTCTGCCTCGTGATGACTGGGTGTTGTGTGATGTCCTTAGGTTCGTTAGGTTTAAGTAGTTCTAAGTTCTAGGGGACTGATGACCATGGATGTTAAGTCCCATAGCGCTCAGAGCCATTTGAACCATTTTTGAGCCACATGTTATTACAGGAAAACGTGCCTTCTTGGTGTCACAGGACGTGAGCCTTCTGCCCTGACCCGTCAGTTTATCAGACTTATCGCCAATCGAAAGTGTGTGGGATATTGTGAAACGACGGATGCAGTGCTGAGACCCAATGCCAGTCACCACAGATGAACTTTGGAACAAGTTGAATGCAGCATAGATGGCCATATCACAGGACCATTCGCGCCTTATACCTATCGATGCCATCACGCATCGAACAAGTTATGAGGGCCTATGGAGGACCCTGTGCCAACTAGGCAACAGCACACATGCTGAACCGAGGTGACTTAAATGTTAATCATTTGTGCAGAAGAAACTAATAATGTACATGTCCTGTGAATATGAACGTCCTATCTCTATTCGTTCAAGGTGTCCTGTTTTTTCTGTAAGTTAGTACCGTTAACTCAATAACGATGGTGTATTACTTGCGAACGATACAACATCAAGTTAGCGTGGAGAGCCACATCCCAGCATTTAAGACGTAATACTATCATTTGCAATGCTGCTCTATAGAGCAGCCAAATTACATGCAAATTATCTTGAGGACTGACATTGATAGGCCATTACAACAAAGCCGTATGTTTCGTATGTTGGTTGCTAATGTGAGTGCGTGTCACCTGGACACATCCATTTTGTGGCCCAATATTTCTGATTGATCGTAAATCGTCTTAAAATTCTGCATAACTGCTGACGTGGTATTCCGGCCAGTTAATAATACGACTGACATGTTTGTTACCGATAATAACGTATTTTGTGTCATCAGAAAGGATAAATTCTGCTCTATCGACAGCTTCGGGTTACGTAACGGTAAATATTGACCGTGAAAGCAGCCCCCTGAAATAAACTGTCGGGCCGGGCCCTTTGGACGACGTTAACTACCGACTGTGCGTGTGGTAACCGACATGTTACGTAACGCTGGTGACAAGCGACAGGTGACAATCAGTCCACCGCACGCGCCATTCTCAGAGAAAATAACGACCCACTTAATGACTGCTTGGCCTTCCAATTATTAGAAGCAGAGTGTGGAAGCAGAGTGTAAATACTCTTTGAAAGATGGTAACGAAGTGATAAATAATCTACAGCGCGGCACAGCGCTACTTCCATCTTGAAATATTCTTTTGACAGTAACCGCAGTAAATGTACAGGTTGCGTTTTTATTTTGTCCTGAGACAACGAAATATCTAAGTAACTACGCATGGGATTAAAAAACGGAAAAATACATGTTCAGTATATTTTTAAAATACTATACGAACATACCAGTTTTAAATCCCCAGCTCCTCCACAGGGGGTGGGGCGTGAAACACCTTCGACGTCTTAAATATAAATATCCAATTTTTATTGCAGATTTGGATTACGAGGGAAAATATACTTAACTTTCTGTGTGTAACACTTTTGTCGTTGTCCCATAAATGGCTCAGTAATTGACAAATAATACAATTTAGTTCCAGTACAGTACTATCTCGAGAAAAATACATTCGATCAAGAAGAGAAAATATCTGTGAAAAAAGCTTTTCTAGGCGTGTTCTTTCATCTTTCACTATAGGTGTGTTTGTTTGTAACATTCATTTGACAAATAGTGCTCAAAAACGTGGACACCCACTTTGATGCATTTATTTATCCGCACATATTCGACACAACTGAGAAGTGTTCCCCATATAATTTGCTGACGTTCATCGGTATTGCGCTGAATCATGGTATCGCGCGTTGTTGGCACTTCATTATAAACTTCGCTCTTCAAGTAACTCCACAAACGAAAGGTATTCGAAGTAAGACAGGGCGATCTTGCAGGCTAAGGCACTTAACCGCTTCTTCTGATCCACCGACAGTTCTAAAGCGATCTAATACTTGCCGTGCTGTCCGCCTCCGTAGCGCAGCGGTAGCGTTACCGCGTACCACGCAAGGGGGCCTGGGGTCGATTCCCGGCAAGGGACTGGATGTAGTGTGTCCATCATCACTGACACGTAAGTCGCCGAAAGGGAGTCGAATAAAACGACTTGCAATACGGCGGCCGAACCCAGAAGTGGATATACCGGCCAATAAATACCATATGATCATTTCATTTACTTCCCGTGCTGCTACTGGATATTGTTGTGGACATTATTTGTAGCAATTCGAAGGGAAAGACTGCGAGCAATACTGGAGAGAGTGCTCAAAGAATGTTCCATAATTATCACTATTTAAGGTGCCACTGATAGAGAATGGACCAATGTCACCAATTATTCCACACCAAACATTCACGTTCCATGGACGTTTATGTTCGAATTGGCGCAACAAGTGTGGGTTTTGCACATTCCAGTAATGCATGTTGCTTCGATTAATCGCAACGAGCTTCGTGAAAGTCGACTGGTGACTGAAGAATACTTGAGCGAAGAAACTGGGATAAAAAAAAATGGTTCAAATGGCTCTGAGCACTATGGGACTTAACATCTGAGGTCATCAGTCCCCTAGAACTTAGAACTACTTAAACCTAACTAACCTAAGGACATCACACACATCCATGCCCGAGGCAGGATTCGAACCTGCGACCGTAGCGGTCGCGCGGTTCCAGACTGAAGCGCCTTTAACCGCGTGGCCACACTGGCCGGCGAAACTGGGATCACTCTTTATTATCTGAAGCGACCACTGGTAAAATGTTACTCTGTTCCGGAAATCATTGCCGTGAATTTCCCGACGGAAGGAAATATGAAACGGATGACGTTTTCTACATTTCAGAGTTTGACAACAAGAACCTAATCCCAGATTCCCGACTTAATTGTCGAGTGCTAAAGTGAAGACGATTCACTGCAGCTAATATCGCAACTTCATAATTCTCTCGAGCAACTGGTCTTCCACGGTTCTTATCTCGTAGTTCTACATTTCCCATGGTGGAATACTGTCGAATAACCCGACAAGAGGGAACGCGCGATCGTATACTGTTTGAAAAACGCTGAAACCACAAATTAAAGCCCTATTATCAGTTCATCGTTGCAGCATAACAGCCTGTATTCTGTCTACTAACGCAGTCCGGCCATGACTGAACATATTTAAGATATAAGGGACGACGTGAAGAAGCGAGATCAAGTCAAATAATGAAAAAGTTAATGAATGTTTCAAAACAGCTACACGGAGAAACTGCAAAACACCGAATCGTTTGCCACAGTATCTGTTTTTATGCTTTAATACAATGCATTTTTCTTTAGATATACCGTTTTGAGACTCAGATGTGTCATTTATCGATTACAGCGCCATTTATCGCGCAAGGACAGATGTGTTACATACAAACGTTACGCATTTATTTCCTGACAATCCGATCCTACAATAAACATGCGGTGTCTCTATTTAAGACTACAGAGATGCCCGCCGCCCCACCCTGTGGAGGTGTGGCAGGGGGGCTAACACTGATGTAACCAAATAGCATTTTTTTAAATATTCAAGACGTATTTTCCCGTTTTCTTAATAGGATACGTAGTTTTTGAGATATTTCGTGGACTCAAGATAAAGAACTGATCCCAAATATAGTTATAGGATGTGAAACTGTTTACTTCCTCACACAAAATAGCTCGGCATTATCTTAAGACACATAGAATTTGGTAAATCACGTGCTGACGTACTGAGCATAGGAATCATTCACTGAGCAAAGTCGTCAGATAGTATTTGCTGCCTTTCATTGCCACAAAACTGGTAATCTCCACGTAAAATAAAAAAAACAGTATGAATCGTTTTCTTTTGTGTGTTGTCGCTGCTTATGAAAACAGAACGAGGGACGATCAAGTATGCTACCAAATTCAGGGTATATTAACGGTCTGCGGCATTGTTTCGTTTAGCGACATAATTAGCGATTATGATCACCATTAATTTCTATACATTAACGTCACACTGTGAAAAACAGGAATCGCCTTGGCCTACATATGGATTCTGAGAATCGACGGTGATGCAATGTATTTGTTATACAGTCATCGAGGGACTGTGGAACTGTGCTACTGCCAACACTTCACAAACAGCCACGAAGCACCGAAAGCCGAAAGCAGCAGCACTATGTACGATGCAATTGTATATACCTCTTATGATTGTCAACAGTTTAGAAACGAGCTGTTGAGGAAATGAACACAAATCGTTTACGTCATTGAAACAGTTCGGTTCGTCGCTGATGGCTTCCTAAGTTTGTTTCCTAACGTATACGGCGTATATTTCCAGACGGAAATGGATATAAAAGCAGTGCGTCTTCAGTTAACAATTCACTGAAGAACATTTCGTTTACGTGCGTGTTGCTGTACTATGGGGATTAGTGGCGAGGGAAAAATCATAAAGCAATTTGAATGAAGTACTGAATTCGAAAATTAGCCTTTTAGAATGAGATAACGGACCGTATAAACCGATCGACCGAGATAACTTCAAGAACTGGAAACCTACAACATTTATTCAGACTGAAATGCAGTCTGTCCTCGAAGAAATGCAGAAATAACAAAAGGATCTTAACAGTACAAGATAAGTCAACCTTCAATCCAAGTAATTTGGCGCATGATTCGTTCACGTCCCTGTTCAAGTTACTAATTTTTTCATTTCTTCCACACAGTAGAATACCCTATTCAGTCAGTCATACTAACATAGTCAACCAGAGCGCATTCGGTTAGTACAAGAAAGTTATCTACCATTTGCTGCAGCCGCAGTTTTATTATCATTCCCGCCTTTCAGGCGAGTCGCGCAGTGAATAGTATAGAGAACTTCCGGTCTTGCTGCCTTTCGTCATTAACTACAAGAAACGGTATTGCCACTAAGCACCTGTTAGTAATCTTCAGGTGACCCATCGAAGACTGAAGAAGACGCAGCATGAGAGCTCGCTGTCCCTGCGATAAGGGTCTTTAGCTCTCTTCATCGGGGCTGTCTTATGTCTGAGTTAACGGTTAGGAAGTTGACAAGTTACAACACCGGAGTATTTGAATTGGCATGATGGTGATAATGATGACATCAGTGACGGACCATGGAAATTTAGGAGTCGAATTGACAACCCAGGGTCATACAGAGGAATTTTTACCTTGGATCGGGAGTGAATGAGGTGGTAGGGTGAAGATTGTGCTCTCATGCAGAATTTTTGTACTTGTTGAACTAAGCTATGGATTTTCCGAATTGATAGAAAGTCTTTGCATCAGTTATTACGCGTATGAATTTGTTCTGGACTAAATGATGACTAACTGAAAACCTCAGCTGCCGACAGGTGTTGTTGATATACCTCGATGTGGACAGCTGAAAATGTGTGCCCCGACCGGGACTCGAACCCGGGATCTCCTGCTTACATGGCAGACGCTCTATCCATCTGAACCACCGAGGACACAGATGAATAGCGCGACTGCATGGACTTATCCCTTGCACGCTTCCAGTGAGACTCACATTCCAAACTGTCCCCAATTCCACATATGTGTTGTACCTTACAGACATTTGCCCATCCACTCATTGCTCGCGCACGCTTTGGCGATTCCCGTAAGAGTTTGGGCAACCGGTGCGCATTCGCACAGACGAAGGTCAATGTTCGGGTAGCCTTTAACTATATAGTTAAAGGCTGTGCGAATGCGCACAGGTTGCCCAAACTCTTACGGGAATCGCCAAAGCGTGCGCGAGCAATGAGTGGGTGGGCAAATGTCTGTAAGGTACAATACATATGTAGAATTGTGGACAGTTGGGAATGTCTCACGGGAAGCGTGCAAGGGATAAGTCCCTGCAGTCGCGCTATTCATCTGTGTCCTCGGTGGCTCAGATGGATAGAGCGTCTGCGTGTAAGCAGGAGATCCCGGGTTCGAGTCCCGGTCGGGGCACACATTTTCAGCTGTCCACAACGAGGTATATCAACAACATCTGTCGGCAGCTGAGGTTTTCAGTTAGTCTTCATTTACCCCAGGGAAAAGCTGCGCGGTCATCAACAGTAACTGTTCTTTCGAGAACAAGTTACTGTCTTCGTATATATTGTTCTGGACTGTTGTACTTTTTTGAAGCCTGTATTTGCCACTAAGTTTTCGGAGTCGCTAGTCATCGTGGGAAGAAGAATGATTTGTTATGTTGATGGTAAGAGAATTGCCTTTTGTAAGCGGATACATGTGATAGAGAAGGACATTGCTTTTGATGTAGATATGGTACATGTGGTGTCTAAACAGAAGTTTGAAGTCAGTGGTGGGTTTCAGGTATACAGTGGTGGACGTCCACGGTAGGGCAGTTCCTGCTAAGGTAATCACAGCATCTCGCAGTATCCGTTTGTTAGTGAACATGAAGGCTTGTGTTTTGCGGACACCAACAGTTGCCTTCCAAAGAAGAGCCCATTGACGCATGTCTTCAGTGCATTTTTGAAGTTAGCGAGAGATAAACTTGAGGCTCGAACTGGTCCTATAGATAACAGTGTCATACGCAAACAGCTAAAGCTACCGTACTGGCTGTTGCGGGATGCTGCAGGAGTTAATTGAATAGAGAGTTGGGACCATAACAGATCCCTGAGATACCACGGATTCTATTGACCTGGTTGGCTGTTGGGTTTCTGAGTACCGTAAAATTTTCTGTTAGCCGAAAACGAAGATAGGATTTTTCTTATTCTAATCAAGGTGAATTAGTTTATATATACGTCTAATTAAGTGTTATGGGGAGATTAAAGCCAAATACGGCATGGTCCGTTCAGTGCATCAATTTGCAGTTTGATGAAGCTATTTTTTCCTTACGTTTTCCGACTGGTTCGATGTGACCCTCCAGGAATTCCTCTCCTGTGCAACCTCTTAATGTCAGAGTAGCACTTGGACCCTACGTTCACAATTATATGTTGTAAATTTCCAGTCTCCGTCTTCCTTTATACTTATTAGGCTCTCTAGCTCCCTTTAGTATCACGGAAGTTATTCCCTGATATCTGAACACTTGTCCTGCCACGCTGTCCCTTCTTGTCACTGCTTTCCGTATGTTCCTTTTTTCCTTACCTTACATGTTCACCTAATTCTTAACATCTCACATTCTTCGACCCCGTTCTGTGCCGATTTTTCCACAGTCCATGATTCACTACCACACATTGTTGGGCTCCAAATGTACATTCTCAGAAATCTCTGCCTCAAATTAAGGCTAAATATTAACTCTAGTAGTCTTCTCTTGGCCAGGGTTGCACTTTTTGTCAGTGTAAGTCTGCTTTTCATCACCTTTTCCCGTCCATCATGGGTTACCTTCTGTCTATTTAGCGGTCTCCCTCAACTTCGTCTACATTACCATCCCCAAATACGATGTTAAGTCAATTTATGCCAGTGCTAGTCTGCTTTTTATCTCCTGCTTCCTCTGCAAATCATGAATTACATTTTTGTCTATTTAGCGGACTACCTTAACCTCGCCTGCATTCTGATACTAGAATTCCGATGTTAAATTTCTCATTGTTCTCACTTCTGTAACTACTCATTACTTTCGTTTTTCTAGGATCTCTTTTCAGTCCATATCTGCACTCACCGGACTGTTCATTCCAATCAGTAGATCCTGCAATGCGATTACGACAGCCGACAGCGGCGCGAGGGCGCTGCCACAAACGATTATGCCTCTGCCGATGAAATGCGAGCATCCCCTCTCCGGAGCCCCAGCGGAGGGTCTACTTAATTTCGAAAGTTCATGCACTGATCCCATTTTATGTGTTTGCCAGGTGAATAACATTTGCAGAATTTCATAGTGGCCAGCGGTTCCACATCTTATAAACAGACATTGGAGAGAGACAGATTTAAAAACTGTTGTTTCTGCATATATTTTTACAATACGCTGATAATTTAATCAACAGAACACTCGACAACCCAAGATGTCATTCTCGATACTGTTAATAATGACCTTTTGTTCTCTGTTGTTCGCTCGCAGCTCGTGGTCGTGTGGTAGCGTTCTCGCTTCCCGCGCCCGGGTTACCGGGTTCGATTCCCGGCGGGGTCAGGGATTTTCTCTGCCTCGTGATGACTGGGTGTTGTGTGATGTCCTTAGGTTAGTTAGGTTTAAGTAGTTCTAAGTTCTAGGGGACTGATGACCATAGCTGTTTAGTCCCATAGTCTCAGAGCCATTTGAACCAGCCATTCTCTGTTAAAGTAAGAGGTGAACCAACTGTGAGCTACTCCCCATATTGCATAATGGTCCAACTTCTTGAGAAATATTTTGTGATCTACACAATCAAGCGCCTTAGTTAAATAAAGAAAGAAGACTAGCATTCGAAATCTTTTGTTTACTCCACCCAGTACATCACAGAGGAAAGAGGACATAGCATTTTCAGGTGTTAAACCATTTCTAAAGCCGAACTGTACTTTTCGTTGCAAATTATCTGAAGTAAAACGATCAAGTACCACTACATACACAGCCTTTTCAATAACATTAACAAACACTGATGCCATATAAATAGGTCTAAAATTGTCTACATTATCCCTTTCTCCCTTTTTATAAAGCGACTTTACTACCGAATACTTTTATCGTTCAGGAAAAATTACAGATATGGCTAAGTACAGGGCTAATAAGTGCAGCACAGTACATTAATATTCTGCTAGGCACTCCATCATATCCACGAGAGTCGTTAGTCTTTAGTGATTTCATTACTCCCCTTGTCAGTATCACAGAGGAGTACTTCAGACAACAATCTCGAAATGACATTTTCCAAGAGAGGTATATGATTCCCTGTAGAACATAAATTTTATTTAATTCACCAGCAATGCCCAAAATATTATTGTTAAATGCTTTACATTTATCTGACTTATCAGTAACAGAAATATTTTTACTGGTAACTGACTTTATATCGTCAACTTCTTTAAGCTGACCAGACACTTCCTTTGCAACCGATCATATGGTTTTAATTTTATCCTTACAATTAGCTATTCTATTTGATTACCACAAACTCATGCCTTTCTAATAACGTTTTTAACCACCACTGTTTGTAATGGCCTACAATATCCTGATTGTCGTTCACATACTACACAACAACTCCAATAGTCGTTTGGTACTTCTTACTCCCAATTATTTTAGTAATTCCTATGGAATATTACTTGTCCCTCCTGACTCTAGATTCATTTTGCTTTGAGTCATCAGTCTTCTGAATGCTTTCGTGAGCTCCGCCACGACTTCCTCTCTTGTGCCAACCTCTTAATCTCAAAGCAGCGCTTCTAACCTTTCTCAATTATTTGCAGGGTGTATTCGCATCTCTGTCTTCCTGTACACTTTTTGACATCTACAGCTCCCTCTGCTACCACGGAAGTCATTCCTTGATGTCTTAACATATATCCTATCATCCGTTCTCCTTCTCAGTGTTTTCCGCATATTCCTTTCCTCGCCGATTCTGCGCAGAACCTCCTTATTCCTTACCTCATCAGTCCATCTAGTTTTCAACATTCTTTTGTAGCACCACATATGAAATGCTTCGATTCTCTTCCGTTCTGATTTTCCCACAGTCCATGTTTCACCGTCACACTATGCTTTGGTCCAAACGCACATTCTGAAATATTCCTTCCTCAAATTGAGGCCTATGTTTGATACTAGTAGACTTCTCTTGGACAGGAATCCATTTTTTGCCAGTGCTACCGTGCAAGGCTGCTTTGGTGACCTCCTTGGTCCGTCCGTCATTTGTTATTTTGCTGCATAGGTTGTAGAATTCCTTAACTTCATCTGCTTCGTGACCGTCAGTCCTGATGTTAAGTTTCTCTCTGTTCTTGTTTCTGCTATGCCCCATTACTTTCGCCTTTCTTCAATTCATTATTAATCCATATTCTATAATTTGAGTGCTCATTCCATTCAACAGCTCATATAATTATCTTTCACTTTCACAGAGGATAGCTATGTCATCAGCAAACCTTATCGTTGATATCGTTTCACCTTGAATTTTAGTTCCACTCCTGAACCCTCTATTTTATTTCGCACATTGCCTCTTCGTTGTATAGATTGAACAGTAAGCGCGAAAGAATCCGTCCCTGTCTTACACCCTTTTTATGGTTCAAATGGATCTAAGCATTATGGGCCTTAACATCTGAGGTCATCAGTCCCCTAGAAATAGAACAACTTAAACCTAACGAACCTAAAGACATCACACACATCCATGTCTGAGGCGGCATTCGAACCTGCGACCATAGTAGCAGCGTGGTTCCGGACTGAAGGGCCTAGAACCGCTCGATTTCAGCGGTCAGCAAACCCTTTTTAATCCGAGCAGTTTGTGCGTCGTCTTCCACTCTTATTGTCCCCTCTTGGGTTCTTGTACATATTGTATAGTGTCTGTCTTTCCATATACAGTAGCTTACCACTACTTTTCTCAGGATTTCGAACATCTTGCACCATTTGACACTGTCGAAGACTTTTTCCAGATCAACAAATCCTATGATCGGCTCTTGATTTTTCTTTAGTCTTACTTCTATAATCAAACGTAACATTAGAAACGTCTTTTTGGTGTCTTTACCTTTTCTAAAGGCAAAATGATCGTCATCTAACTGATCCTCAATTTTCTTTTCCATTCTCCTATATATTCTTCTTGTCAGCAACTTTGATTCCTGAGTTGTTAAGCTAACCGTGTGGAAATTTTCGCACTTGGCAGGTCTTGTAGTCTTCTGAATTGTGTGGATGATGAAACTTGCTGGCAGATTAAAACTATGTGGCAGGTTGAGACTCGAACTGCGGACCTTTGCCTCTCGCAGGCGAGTGCTCTAAGACTTGAGCTACCCAAGTACGGCTCACGCTCCGCCCTCACAGCTTTAATTCCAGCTGTACCTCGTCTCCTACCTTCCAAACTTCACAGAAGCTCTCCTCTTGATTCTGAAAACGTCCCCCAGGCTGTGGCTAAGCCATGTATACGCAATATCCTTTCATCCTGGAGTGCAACTTGTGCAAGGTTCGCAGGATAGCTTCTGTGAAGTTTGAAAGGTAGGAGACGACGTAGTGATGAAACTGAAGCTGTGAGAACGGGTTCTGAGTCATGCTTGGGGAGCTCAATTGGTGGCTGGCACGGTAGCTTAGCGTGTTCGATCAGAGGGTTAGCTACCACCTGTAATAAAAAAAATTGAGTGAACGGATCAACGAAGAACCTGAACGGGTGTCATCGGACGTCCGCTTTGTACGAATTCAAGGAATAGTATAGAACACAGTAAGATCAAAAAAAGTTGGTGGAACACGTGCCCACGTAAGGCAAAGGCCCTGAGTTCGAGTCTCGGTCCAACACTCAGTTATAGTCTGTCAGGAAATTTCGTAACAGCTTACACTCCGCTGCAGAGTAAAAATTTCATTCTATGTGGATGACATTTCCGAAAGTCAGATGGTAAATTGCCAGACTCATATTCTACACCTCAACGGGAATAATCGTTTTGTTGCCACTTACCCCAATGATTTTAGAAATTCTGTTGAAATATTATGTAGCTAACTCTGGATCCTATATATCTTCCACACATATTACAATTTCTTCTTGGATTTTTGGAAATTTGGAAATTTGTCGTAAGGTCTTATGGGACTAAACTGCGGAGGTCATCAGTCCCTAAGCTTACGCACTACTTAATCTACCTTAAACTAACTTACGCTAAGGACAACACACAATCCCATGCCCGAGAGAGGACTTAAACCTGCGAAGGGGGGAAAAGCCGCACGGACCGTGACAAGCCGCCTAAGGCCGCGCGGCTACCCCGAGCGGCTTCTTCGATTAAATCAGGCGATGCAGAAGGAATCAGATAAGAAAACGAGACATTAAAAGTAGTAGTCGAGTTTCGATATTATAGACAGAATTCAGTCGTGTTTGCAATAAAGATGGTGTTATTAGTTCTTCGTTTGAAAGGAAGTGCATAACTAATGAAGAACACATCACGAACTAATAAAACCGTCTTTATTACAACCACGACTGAATTCTGTCGATAACATTTTAGTACATCATTATTTCGTTGTTGAGTCGAAGTTTTTCTTCTGTTGCCCAAGTTTTCTTCGCAGTTACCTCTCTGATAGCTTTGATTGCTCTAGTTAGAGATGTCCATTCATCTTCAACTGAACTACCCGCTGTGTTATTAGTTATCGCAGTATCCACGTCTTTCGCGAACTTCAAGCACGTCCGATAAATCCTCGGTACTTCAGTATCCCGCTTCCTTCCACACTGATTCTACATACGAATCTCTTAAACGGCAGTCTAGTGTTCATCATTCATCAATCTGAGCCTATATCTGCTCCTGGATACGCCTTACAATACACTACCTGATTTAGGAATCTCTGTCTCACCATAACGTAATCCAGCTGGAATCTTCCTGTGTCTCCAGGCCTCTTCCACGTGTGAGTTGTCCTTTTACGATTCTTGAACAGAATATTCATTATTACTAACTAAAATCTGTTGCAAAATTCATTCTTTCAGCTTTCTCGTTCCTGCTATCAAGCCCATATTCTCTCGTAAATCTTTCTTCTATCACTTCCCCTACAACCGCATTCCAATCTCCCATCATTATCAGATTTTCGTCTCCATTTACCTACTGAATTACCCGTTCTATATCCTCATATACTTCAAGCTCTTCATCTTCAGCTTGCCACGTCGGCATCCGTACATGAACGATCGTTGACAGTGTTGGTTTGCTTTCGATTCTGATGAGAACAAGACTATCACTGAACTGTTCACAATATCTCACGCTCTGCCCTGCCTCCATATTCATAACCAACCCTAGTCATACCATTTTCTGTTGCTGCTGATATTATGCTATATTCGTAGGAGCAGAGATGTATTTATCGTGATTTAATATAGAATTATGCGACTGAACGCTGTTATCCAGTAATTGATATTGAAGTAGACATTGTTGAACGATTTAACTTGGGGAATTCGTTCAGGATAGCGTATTGGTGCACTGCACGGTGCCACTGACACATACTAAAACGTGACCTGTATAAGCTCTGCTTGCTCTGAATGCACAGCTATTTCAAATCGTATCTGTTTCACTGAGTATACGTGGTAACCTCTGTATGGCTACGATTCTACGCATTATAACTGGGGATAACTAAAATAGAGATGATTAAATTTCGCACTGTTATCTGGCTACATCACCGTCGAAACGCATTGCTCCTTTTATATCACTTTTTTCCTCACATTTGTATGTGTTATGAAGTTGGTCATTAAATATTCCATAGCCTGGGCTTTTTGATTTATTTGGGCAAACACAGCAGCGCACGAGCGTGAGCGTCTTCGTACAGTAACAAATCAATTTCGCTTAACGATGGATTTAACTTTATCGTTTTGTTACTGTAAATCCACCACGGTATATAGCCACTGTACGATCTGATGCGGGATTAGAAGAGTTGCAGTACATTAACTTGCCCCGCCCTTAAGGTAGCTGATTTCGATCGGTCTGGAAGGAATAAACTTATCTTGAAAGAGCTTTAAACTTAGCAGGTATGTGTGAACTAGAGTTTGCTTACTTCTCCGAACTCGTCATTCTGCAGCATTCCAAATCTAGTGTGGGAAATGTTTAGGTTTTCAGAAGAATACAAGTTATAGCCTAAAAGCAAGTGGGTGTAATATTCAACGAATTCTAGGAAGTGTCGTATTTTCACATTTTTACGTGCTTCAAGATTAGTGCAGTGAGCCTTATTCCAGTACAAACGTGTCAGGTTTCATCTATCTCTTAACAAAATTTTTATTAGAGTGTGGTTTATTTTGGAAGACGGCTTTATTGCTAAACCTCTAAATAAATCATGTCATTTGTGGTAGAAGTAATATTAGAGAAGACCCTGTTTCATTACCGTACAATCAGGAAGCCGGAAGAGACAGAAAATGGCACAAGAACACTAGCAGCAAGATAAAGCCTATATAGGCGGTGGTTATAATTAAACTTTCGCTACTTGTCGGGATCCTTACGAAAAACTAGTGACCTTTGGACAACGAAACATTTGTAAGGAAATGCGAAAGAGAATAGTGAACAACCACTGAAAGAAACGCATTCCAATTTCCCAGTGAGAAGGTAACATTTGTTAATTGCATACTGGTTTGCTTCCCAGTTAGAAACATTGCTCCATGTGAAGACCATCTGCTTCCACAATAACCTGGAGCCGCACTACGGATACCATATTACAATTATTCGTAGCGTTTTTTGAGTGGTGGACCATGGCATGTTGAGCTGTCGCGACACAAGACGTGTACCGCTTGGAGAATTGTACGTCACGTTCAGCGATCTCAGTCATGACAACAGTAACTTCTTGAAAGATTTGTTGCGCAACTGGCCTTATGGCGCACCCAGGAGCAGATCACAAACCGCCTGCTAATTCGAAGTTCCGAATCATGCACTTCAGCCCCGATATGGAAAGAGGATCTCTCCGTGTTGTTTTCTGAAATGCGCACTGATGCTTGCGTTTCAACCCTACGTCATCGCACAAGTACGATCGCCTAACGGCAAGTCATAACATCAACTGTGAAGCTACATTCATGAAGAGAAAAACGCATTTCCATTATCACCGTGGCTTCACCGACTTTTCAGATAGTAAAAGAGCCAATCAGACGCCCCAAAGATTCCTAGATTATAAAATATCTTCTGCCCTTCAACGAGCTCCTGCAACGTGTTCACAGAATTTAAATGTGGATATGGTCTAATCTGGTGTTTACGGCGGCATGCTGAAAAGTAAAGTCTCCCAGTTTCCAGTCGAAAATTATTAAAGCTTTTTAAATAAAACGAACTTCATTAATATTCTACATCATTATTCTTCATGTCTACATATGTATATCTCAACAGTTACCCAAGGACCAATGCATTTCTCCCAACGAGAGACCAGTTTTTCGATATCGTCGTTGTAAACTGTTTCACTTTGTTGACGGAGCCACAGTCTCACGTCTTCTTGCAACACTTCATCATCACCGAAGTGAAGCTATCGAAGATGTTCTTTAAATTTTGAAAATAGATGAAAATAGGATGAAACGAAGTCGCAGCTCTAACGTCGCAGCACTCACGTGAGGTCCGGTGTTTTCATGCTGAAGGAAATAGTGCCCATTGTGTGGACGAACTCTTCTAATTCGAAAGTCTGTTAGAGTACATTGTTTCTCACCCACCGACATAATTATGTGACACACGACCATATTCCGAACCCCTAGCGACAAAGGCTGCAAATACGTAGCCATGAAGACTAAGGATGTAATATGTTAGTAGCGTTTGTTTTATTCGAAAGTCCTTAAGAGTAAGTA
The DNA here is from genome assembly GCF_023864345.2 of Schistocerca serialis cubense. NCBI lineage: Eukaryota > Metazoa > Arthropoda > Insecta > Orthoptera > Acrididae > Schistocerca > Schistocerca serialis. The sequence continues at coordinate 584,601,610 of NC_064643.1, forward strand.
ACACTCATAAGCGCGCCTTCGTAAGTTAGAATTGTTTAGTGCTTGCATACTCGTCTATTATTTCACTTGGTGTTGCTGTCCTTTATCTAAACGCGAGATTACTCCATTAAATAAAATTCAAGTCAGTGGGATGTTCCCAGACAAGCCCACAGGAAATACCTACGTATTTATCCATTTAGCGATGCTTACGTGTTTTACAAATACTTCTTTTTCTAAATTACTATATAGTAAATCAACACTGATCATTTCTTTGCACAGCCACTATGAATTTTTAACACTAGCGTCGTAAACGTTTGTAAGAAATTAACATTTATTGGTACAACTGGTCAGTCGTAAGAATAATTTTTTACATATTTTTTTTATTTTTATAGTAGCTTGGAGCTCCAATAGGATTATAGTTTTACCTTAGCAAATAATATTCATTACCTAAATGAGATTTTAGGTCGTTCATATTTGAAGATATCATCAAGGGAACGATGTTGCTCTGTCATACTGGTTACACACAGTTCAATAGTGTAGAAGTCAGTTGCGAAATTCGAGTAGTCGCGCAGATAGCTCCATTAATTAATGGGTCAAAAGATTCGATGTTGTTTGATTACATCATTAGTCATCAGATGCAAAGTGGCAAACGAGAAACATATACACACATCATAAGAAGTTTTGCTTCACCCTGGTTCCCAGAACTCGGGAAGACAGACGTTGACTGGATATTGTATCACAGACACAGTCCCTTTGACTGTTCAGAGATATCACAACAGCCGGCCGGGGTGGCCGAGCGGTTCTAGGCGTTACAGTCTGCGACCGCTACGGTCGCAGGTTCGAATCCTGCCTCGGGCATGGATGTGTGTGCTGTCCTTAAGTTAGTTAGGTTGAAGTAGTTCTAAGTTCTAGGGGAGTGATAACCCCAGCAGTTATGTCCCATAGTGCTCAGAGCCGTTTGAACCATTTTAGATATCACAACACCCGCCCAAAGATGTAAACAACCATGCATGAGCAGAGCCTATTAGACGGAGTGGGACCGACAGCCAATGAGTTCGTCATTCCACCAGGAAGGAGGTACACGGCTCGTGTTGTTTGTAGTCAACCGTGCCTAGACGGTCAATACCGCGGTTCGATCGCGTCCGCATTGTTACTTTGTGCCAGGAAGGGCTCTCAACAAGGGAAACGTCCAGGCGTCTCGAAGTGAACCAAAGCGTTGTTGTTCGGACCTGGAGAGGATACAGAGACACACAAACTGTCGATGACATGCCTCGCTCAGGCCGCCCCAGGGCTGCTACTGCAGTGGATGACCGCTACTTACGGATTATGGCTCGGAGGAACCCTGACAGCAACGCACTCATGTTGAATAATGCTTTTCGTGCAGCCACAGTACGTTGTGTTACGACGCAAACTGCGCGCAATAGGATGCATCATGCGCAACTTCACTCCTGACGTCCATGGCGAGGTGCAGCTTTGCAACCACGACACCAAGCAACGCTGTACAGACAGGCCCAACGACATGCCGAATAGACCGCTCTGGATTGGGATCACGTTCTCCTCACCGATGAATGTCGCATATGCCTTCAACCAGACAACCGTCGGACACGTGTTTGGAGGCAACCCGGTCAGGCTGAACGCCTTAGACACACTTTACAGCGACTGCAGCAAGGTGGAGGTTCCCTGCCGTTTTGTGGTGGCATTATGTGAGGTATACGCATGCCGCTGGTGGTCATGGAAGGCGGCGTAACGGCTTTACGATATGTGAATGCCATCCTCCGACCGATAGTGCAACCATATCGGCAGCATATTGGCGAGACATTCATCTTCATGGACGACAATTCACGCCCCCCATCGTGCACCTCTTGTGAATGACTTCCTTCAGGATAACGACATCGCTCGACTAGAGTGAGCAGCGTGTTCTCCAGACATGAACTGCATCGAACATGCCTGAGATAGATTGAAAAGGGCTGTTTATGGACGATGTGACCCGCTAACCACTCTGAGGGGCCTACGCCGAATCGCCGTTGAGGAGTGGGACAATTTGGACCAACAGTGCCTTGATGAACTTGTGGATAGTATGCCACGACGAGTACAGGCATGCATCAATGCAAGAGAACGTGCTATTGGGTATTAGAGGTACCGGTGTTACAGCAGTTTGGACCACCACCTCTGAAGGTCCCGCTGTATGGTGGTACAACATGCATTGTGTGGCTTTCATGAGCAATAAAAAGGACATAAATCATGTATATGTTGATCTCCATTCCAATTTTGTGTATAGATTCCGGAACTCTCGAAACCGCGTTAATGCAAAATTCTTTTTGATGTCTGTATATAGATCATCCAGGCAACGGCCTTGCGGCAGTGGATACACCGGTTGTCATCAGATCACCGAAGTTAACCGCTGTCGGGCGTGGCCGGTACTTGGATGGGTAACCACCCTGGCCGCCATGCGCTGTTGCCATTTTTCGAGGTGCACTCAGCCTCGTGATGCCAATTGAGGAGCTACTCGTCCACATAGTAGCGGCTCTGGTCAAATAAAACCATCATCACGACCAGGAGAGCGGTGTGCTGACCACACACCCCTCATATCTGCATCCTCATCTGAGGATGAACGGCGGTGCCGATGGGCCACTTGTGGCCTGAAGACGGAGTGCTCTGCTAGTGCTACACAGATCGTCCAAGAAGGTATACATACGTGCTAGATCAGATGCCTTTAGTGTACATTGCTCTTGAGAATGAGCATTCCGAGGCTACACTGCCTCTATCATCAGTGTATTAGGACCCTACGATCGTAGAAGGACATCTGTGGAGTATTAAACAGATAAAGAACTGAGTAGTTCTAAAAAACTGAATCGCTGGACGTCTCATTTAGCTCACTATCCGCTGGAAACAGAGGAATTTGGTGAACAGTCTGATAATCAGATTCTGCATATCAGCAGGTCTCTTATTTGCAGACTAATATCTAGTGATGCACGTGTTTTTCTCAACTCTAAGGTTCCAAACTAACTTCTAAGCTCTAGCGTGTTTAGGTGATGTCGGCTACAGAGGCCAGTGTGAGTTTATCAGCATTTCACGAAACGAGGTGTCTCAGTCACCGTCCGATCGTCCAGATTTAGCCCCTCTGTCGATTTTTCTTTCAGAGGAGCATGACTAGTTTTCTCTCCTTTTTCTTTCCCAAGCTTGTGCTACGCCTCTACGCTACATACGCATTGAGCCAGCTGCCCTTACCTTCGGGTTTTATCCAATCCACAATACATTCAGAAACTATGTGCGAGATTTTCGTGTTCTCTCGCCCGCTAAGGGCGAACTGCCAGTCCTACAGAAAAATGAACCGGTTCTCTTTGCTAAGTTTTATTATGGGATTCGTTCTCGCTGGAGGCCGAAAATTGAGTTATTCAAGAAACTCGAGTTTCAGATTCACTTTTGTGCATTTTTCTGGAATCACTCGAAAACTTCTCCCTCTGACGAAAAGGTACCCCAGTAAAAAATGTAACTAAATTAAATTTCCTGCAAAAAGGCCCTGTTCATTTTCTGTAGGGCTAACAGTTTTGACTTAGGTAGAGACAGAATATGTAAACTGTGTGTGTGGTTTCTGAAGGTGTTGTAGCTAGCACAAAAGCTGTAGGTAGGGGCAGTTGAATTACGCTGTGCATTGCATGTATATCTCACGAGCCACCTTGTGGTATATGGCAGAGTATACTTCTGGTACACCCTTTCCAGCTCCATTCACGAATGGGACATAGTGAGAACGATGGTCGGCAAAACTCTGACTTCGCCATTCGTCTGTGGGAGGAAGTAATAGGTTACCCGTCTCTTCTTAAAACGTGTGCTCTCGAAATTGCTACAGTTAACTTATTCATGATGCACTTTTCTACTGGCATCTGGCGCTAGAGTTTGGTAAATAACTGCGTTTTGCTCTCGCGCCGACTAAAAGGCAATGTGACGAAATGTTGCGCTCTTCTATATCCTCTGTCTTTCCTATAAATCCTTCTTGGTACAGGTCCCCAAACTGAAGAAAAATACTCACGAAACGGTCACGAATCGGTAGAAGTAGTTGTTTGTAGGCCAGTTACATTTGCTAATTTTCCACAAACGAATCTTTGTGGCATCTACTTTTTCTGCTATTTTATGTAGTCGTTCAACTTTGGCTCGCTCCTGACGGCCTACTCATGTTTTTGATAGCAGTTACTTTTTCCAGTTAGAAGTTTGATATTTTTCAGTAAACCTTCTGAAGTGTCTCAGTTTAGTTATGGAGTGTGTACAATATGGCATAAGAAGCGTACAGCATGACTGGCCGAGCATTTCCATCTAACACAGAGATTCAGACAAGATGTCCTTGGTTTATGTTAGTGACTCGTCGCGTAGGATTTCTTCCTAACTGTTCCGCCGCAAGGTTCTCGTAGTTGATGTCCCTCGCCGAAGTAATAACAGCGCCACTGGATCATCTGGAAAGTGCAATTCTACATGCCGTAATTTCTAAGTGATGAAGCGGGGAGGTATATTACTTGAAGTTTGTTTTATCTATTTAATCATACGGCTCGGGCACCCCGTTGGGCTGGCCGTTCACCGGGTGCCGGTCTTCCAATCTGACGCAACTTCGGCGACCTGCAGTCGATGAGGATGATAGGATGATGAGGACAGCACAACACCCAGTCCCTGGGCGGAGAAAATTCCCCGACAGCTGGGAATCGAACCCGAGCCCAGAGGATTGACACTCCGTCACGCTGACCATTTACCTACCGGGAGCAGACGTTATTTGAAGTACTGTTCGTGGATGCCTTTAGAATGTGATTATTTACGGAAACACAGTAATCTGATAGTAAAGGAAACTATAAATGGTTCAAATGGCTCTGAGCATTATGGGACTTAATACCTGAGGTTATTAGTTCCCTAGAACTTATAACTACTTAAACCTAACTAACTTAAGGACATCACACACATCCATGCCCGAGGCAGGATTCGAACCTGCGACCGTAGGGGTCGCGCGGTTCCAGACTGAAGCGCCTAGAACTGCTCGGCCACACCGGCTTGCAAAGGAATAATATGTTACTTTTTAATTCAAAACTACCGATTTCTTGAGAGAATGGTCTTACGACAGAACTAGATCGAAAGGTATCCTATCTGTGGCTGGCAACTATGGCGCGCGCGGTGTAGATATCATAATTACGAGAGGTGTTCGGTAAGTTATAGAAAACATTTTTTTTCTGAAAGCACGTGAGTTTTATTCAGAATTCCAGCACACCATATTATTCCCTACTCTTTCGGCTACAAAACGGTAGTCTCCATTGAATGCAACGGCCTCACGCCATCTTACTGGGAGGGCTTGTATGCCCGCAAGGAAGCACCCTACTGGTCGACGTTAGAGCTCACTTCTTGCTGCATCAGTAACCTCCCCGTTATCCACGTACAGCTTCCCGCGGAACAGATGGAAGTTGGAAGGTGCGAGATGTGGATGAGGAAGAACAACCCAGTGATGTTATGCGAGCTCCTCTCAAGTGGGTAGACTTGTGAAAGGCCTGGCGTTATCATGGAGAGAAGAACCTAGCTTGCATTTTTGTGGCAGCGAGCACGCCAAGTCCTTTATTTAACATTGCAGAAGTCACAGCTGTGTGCTGCCGGGCGACACACGGGAAACTGGACAGGTTTTCCCTACCTGTTGCGATGTTGACAGATGCCTCGCCTCACGACTCACCATGCTTTAGTTCACTGCTATGTCTCCATAGACACTCTGAGAACCTAAGAATATCTGCGATGCTCTAGTTTTCCGCTAAGAGAAACTCAGTGAAAGCTCTCTGCGCGGGGTGCACTTCCGTTGAAGACACCATTTTGAAGCTAGTGTATAGCGCCGCCACGTACCGATCTATAGGAACTAAAGGGGAATATTCCACGATGTCCTAGAACCAATTCCTCATTTTTGCAACCGGAATTGGTCGAGAAAATTTGTTGCACTGCTTATCCAACTCTCCTCGTATAATCGTGTTACTTCGTTATTTTAAACGTTATTCACCTTTTAGTGAAATGGCTGCTTATTCGCGTCGTAATATTGTTGTAAGAAATTATTTATGACCAGTAGGAGTCTCCTACATCTGTAGTGAAAAAGGTAGTTTTCACTAGTAAATATTTATTAAACAAAACTAAATCCTTCGTGCCTCAGTGGCTGTGGTTTCCCTGCGTATTGTGTGTTGGTGTCGCTGTCTTTCTCACAGCTAACCTCAGCACGTCACCCCACCGTCTATCAGCAATACCGAAAGCGGCTAATGCAGGCCGTATGGGAACTGAAATCTTACTCCCTGCCATACATTCTGCAATGCTGCCTGAGCTTATTGTATGCTGCTGATATCTGCAGACGCGATATATAACGTAGATCTCGAAAATAAGGAAATATAATTCAAATATGTTCAGAATCAGTGGCCAGTCCTTGCACAAATCGTCGGTACATTTCGCGCCTTTCGCTACAGATTTCTCGCGTAGCAGCCTTATGTATAATAGCACCGTTCGCTAATAGCCTCACGGAGACCACAACCCTGTGCACTAAATCGTAAATACAAACCGCAAAAAGCAGCGGCGCTGTAACGCTTCACTGGCTTACTCCAGAGATTACCTTTATAGTTGTCGATTTAATTGGGTTAAAAACGACGTGTTGAAATCTGTATGGAAAGAAGTCCCACACCCAGTCACAAATGTTGTTCATACTCGATTATGTGGTATAAAGTTCGGTAAACGCGAGTTCGAAACTGCATCTCTTACCTTCTGGAAGTCGTGGTACAAGCCATCAGACATGAGGTTTTCGTCCGCCGAGTACGGCATAAGGCTTTAGCATAAACAAATGTTTCATAATTCCACCAAAGTTTTCCGTCAGCAATTTGGTCTCGTAACTACGCACTTCCGTCTGACGGCGTTCACAACCGTAGTGACCTGCGATTTTGTTCTCCAGTCTATAGGTGCCGTTCGCAGCTTCAGTAGCCTACGTTGCATTGCTAGTAGAAGGGAGCAACCTTTATCGCATATTGACCTCACTCTGGACGGGGCATAACCAGTAGCCCTTCAGCTTTGCACAACAGCGTACAAGAGAGGCCGGCCGGTGTGGCCGAGCGGTTCTAGGCGCTACTGTCTGGAACCGCGCGACGGCTACGATCGCAGGTTCGAATTCTGCTTCGGGCATGGATGTGTGTGATGTCCTTAGATTAGTTAAGTTTAAGTAGTTCTTTAAGTTCTAGGGGACTGATGTCCTCAGCAGTTAAGTCCGATAGTGCTCAGAGCCATTTTAACCATTTTCGTACAAGAGAGAATGTCTGGTGTAGATCGCCTACGCCACAACACGAGAAAAACAAAGGGTCTCGAGTGGGGACGCTGGCCCCTGACCGGTGTGAACTACCAGCTGGAGGTTGTGCGCCCGGTCGCCGTGGAACCTGCGGCGCCGTCCCTAATGGCCCAGCCGGCTGCTCCGTCCCGCTGTCAAACGCCGCTCGGCCCATTGTATGCAGATTTTCGCAGTGGTCGGTTCCTGCGCCGCCGGACCACCTCGCCGTTGGCCAACAGACGCGTCGTGGACGGTTTCACTCGACTGCTGTTTACTGGAGCGCGGCGTGCAACCTTGCCATCTCCTGCGCTTTTCGGGGCACATCATTGAAACTACTGGTGTGTATCAGTATCTCATCCACACCACCAGTTGATAACACCCACCACTCAACTGACTACAGAGCTGAATTGCACTTACACGTAGGTATTGTGTATTGCTCCGCTTGTAACCCTAGCGCTTTGAAAAATGAATGAAAAATGAATGAAAAATGCTGTCTGTATCTATAACCGGTCTGGATCTAATATATGAATAGGAAGAATGAGGTACGTCAACATAAAAACTAAATAACTAACACTAGAAATAATGCCGACAGTGGTTGTACAAACAGCATTAAAACATCTTGGACTTCATCCATTCATACGAGCCTTTTACTGCAAAGTGCAGTTTCTCAGTAGTGCAAACAAGGTAACATAAAACTGTTAAAATATACACAAGATCCAGTACGGAAGGTTACACAATCAGTGGGATGGTGTGCACAAGTCAGCTCACATCAGTGACCATAACAATGAGGCCGAGTAAAGGAGATTCTTGCGTCATAAAATTAAGGAAGTAATTAAAATGAAAGGTCTACTAACTGAACAGGAGTCAGAGCACATTATAGTAAGTGCATACGTGTATATGATGACATATTCCTGCCGTTATGTAGACAGGAGTGACACCACCAGCAGTCGACCAATGGTGTAAACGCCCAGAAGATGACCCCCTATGTCGAGTTGAAACCGGTTGGCGGTATAATAACAATAAATGCGATTAAAACTGTTTTTGAATTATTGATTATCTTTTGTAAACCCTCGTCGCCAGTTTTGTAAAGGCCTCGTCGCTACTGCTGTGGAGGTCACTTTGCGACTGCTGTTAAGTCAGGCCGAGTTTGTGAGTTCGTGAAACGGCTTCGGATGCAATACACTTCTAAGACAATTTCTCCCTGCCACTGTTAAACAGCTGTGCCCAAGGGTCAGGTAACAGGATAGGAAAAAGAATCTTCTACAACACTCCAACAAATTAGTAACAAAGCCACACAAATAAGTTAAAAAATAAAACTTAACTTAGTTAAAATGGTTCAAATAGCTCTAAGAACTATGACACTTAAAATCTGACATCATCAGTCTTCTAGAATTAGAACTACTCAAACCTAACTAACCTAAGGAAATCACACACATCCATGCCCGAGGCAGTATTCGAACTTGTGACCGTAGCAGTTGCACGGTTCCGGACTGAAGCGCCTAGAACCGCTCGGCCACAGCCTTAACTTAGTGACTAGACCAATAATGAAGTTTGAAACACTGCACGTAATGTAATATGAAAAAGGTTAAGTGCAAATAGTCGTAGGTAAACTTCTCCGACTGCAAATGCAATTTACAACAACTGTCTGTTCACCTCTAAGACTTAACCAAACGACCTTCCCTGTCTACGTCAGCCCTGGACGATGATCTATAACCAAGTCGGCCAGAGCTGCTCTTCTCTCTTCCGGGTAGGCTTCTGTCCGTTGTGGTCCGGTCATTGGTGGATTGTACTCGGCCGTCAACTGGCCGAGGTGAAGTTGATATCTGCCACCGTGGCGCTGTGGAACTCGCGCCATTGGCGAGTCTTATGGCACTGGTACCAGATCGTATCTTTGCGCCTGTGGTGCTTTTGCCCTGGCTGTGTCTTATCCGGACGACACAGCACTTTCCCCATTGCATTCGCTGTATTTCCTCTAACAAGGGAACCTCCCCATCGCAGCCCCCTCAAATTTAGTTATAAGTTGGCACAGTGGATAGGCCTTGATAAACTGAACACAGATCAATTGAGAAAACAGGAAGAAGTTGTGTGGAACTGTGAAAAAATAAGCAAAATATACGAACTGAGTAGTCCATGGACCACATAGGCAACATCATGACAATGTAAGCTCGGGAGCGGCGTCGTCCAGTGGTAGCGTGAGCAGCTGCAGAACGAGAGGTCCTTGGTTCAAGTCTTCCCTCGAGTGAAAATTTTCCTTTCTTTATTTTTGCATAGTTATCTGTCCGTCCGTTCACTGACGTCTCTGTTCACTGTAATAAGTTTAGTGTCTTTGTTTTGCGACCGCATCGCAAAACCGTGCGATTAGTAGACGAAAGGACGTGCCCCTCCAATGGGAACCGAAAACATTTGATCGCAGGGTCATAGGTCAACCGATTCCTCCACAGGTAAACATGTCTGATATATTCTATACGACACTGGTGACGGCATGTGCGTCACATGACAGGAATATGTTGTCGACCCACCTAACTTGTACACTTGGCGAATGGGTAAAAAGATTCTTCTACCTTGCCCGATTTAGGTTTTCTTGTGGATGTGATAATCACTTCCAAAAAAATGATGAAAACAGAGTTTGTCACATAAACTGAAAATAAAAAATTAAAATTTTCACTCGATGGAAGATTTCAAGCAAGGACCTTTCGTTCCGCAGCTGCTCACGTTACCACGAGACCACAGCGCTCCTGCGTTCCTAATGTCCTTGATATTGCATATCTTGCCATGAACTACTCAGTTTGTATATTTTGCTTATTTTTTCACAGTTCCATAAAACTTCTTCCTGTTTTCTCAATTGATCTGTGTTCAGTTTTTCGAGGCCTATCCACTGTGCCAACTTATAATTAAATCTGAGGGGAGTGCGATGAGGAGGTTCCCTTGTAAGTAGTTTTACGTTGCACATGAGTCGTGATGATCTGCACCTTGCAGCACTAGATATGAACAACTTCATAATGTTTTAATGCTCTTTGTAGTGCCAGCGTCTATTATTTATAGTGTTACACTTAAATTTTTTTACTCTTATGGCTCACTGCTCCATTTCCTGTCTTAAATGTCAAAATGTTTTGGAGGCAGATCGAAACTGTTCATCATTAACGTAAAAAAGTGTTTTCCGAGTCATGCCATAAACTGTGATTAACACATTGTGTCACATGTACACTAGTCTTATACATAGAATATTTTCAGAATGTTTCGCATTTTGTAAAATTGAAATTTGTAAGTGGCTATGTAAATTAGATTTTCATTTTAAGGTTGTTGAAGATTATGTAAATGTATGGCATATATGTTTGTATTACGGAAGTAAAATGGTTGGTCCACATGCAGGTCGCTTTATAGTAATGACGTTGGAACGATAGACAGGGTAAATCAAGGAGAAATACGAAGGTACTCATAAAGTTCTAATTATCAAATCCAGGAAATAAAATCTGTTTTACCTATTTTTATGTCTATTTGCAGGTGCATGGCTGGCGTTCTGGTACACTGAAATCTCCTCTCCCTAGTGTAATGTAGTACGTCACTACAGTAGAACTGAAAAGTGTTGCAGCCCATTGATGAAGTGAGATGGATTATGCCATTCTGATTTGTCTTCCATAGTGACAGCTGCGGTGCAGGGATTTCAATGTGTAACAGGGCTGCAGACATGTACCTGCAAAGAATCAAATAAATAATTGCATATCTTTACTTCCCTGAGGTGGTAACTGAATCTTTACAACCACCCTCAGTCCCTCTGTCGCACAGATGCGCTAGTCTCGCTGATGTGTTGTAATTGTTCACACCATCAACGAGAGATCATGTTCAGTATAGCAGACATCGACTGCTTAAACCTTCTATGACATGTATAACGATGGTTACCTGTTATTCGCATGACTACCTACTGTAACAGATGGGCTTGAAGACGGTGTATCCGAACACCAAAATCGACTGCAATAAAAATAAGACCTATAAATACAGATGAATGCATCGTCCATACTATTCCTACAGGACCAAACTGCTGCGGTCATCGGTCCCTAGACTTACACCCTATTTAAACTTAGGCTACCTGATGCTAAGAACACCACACACGCGCACCCCTGCTGGAGGGAGGACTCGAACCTCCGGCGCGAGGGGCCACACAATCCGTGACATAGCGCCTCAAACCACGTGGCCACTTAGCGTGGTATCCCTACTACATGAAGATTCGCCAATGATCTATCGGATGAAGAATGTATGGAGAATCTCTAAATTTGTCAAAAAGATGTATTATGTGTACTTACGTATTCAGGAAAAGTTTGAGCCCTACATCGAGTGTGTTGTGTGGAAAGACTCCACACGAGGTATAAACGAGAGATGAGGTGCCGGTGGTACTGAGGATGCCTCGAAATCACGTTGATGACTTACCTTTCTTCAGATAACATACGAGGCAGTAACGTTAAAACAAGACTGGGATAAGAAGACAAGCATTTCTGGTCAGATGGCTACAGGGTCATATTAACAACAGCAGATAATGATGTAACTGGAGTGGAAGTAGTTATGAACAGGAATGTAGAGCTGAGAGTATGCTACTGTGAACAGTTCAGTGATACGGTTATTCTTATCAGAATCGACAACAAACGAACACAGACAGCTATAGTTCACGTACACATGCCGACGTAGAAAGCTGAAGATGAAGAGAGAGAGAAAGTGTACGAAGATATTGAAAGAGAAATAAAATACCTAAAGGGAGATGAAAATCTAATAGTCATGGGTAACTGGAATCCAATTTTAGGGGAAGGAGTAGAAGAAAAGGTTACAGGAAAACATGGGTTTGGGACAAGAAATGTGAGTGGAGAAAGACTAATTGAGTTCAAAACACATCTCAGCTACTAATAGCGAACACCCTGTTGAAGAATCACAAGAGGTGGAGGTATACTTGGAAAAGACCGGATGGTACGGGACTATTTCGGTTAGATTACATCATGGTCATACAGATTCCGAAAACAGATATGGGATTGTAAGACTTACCCAGGAGCAGATATTGACTCGCATCACAATGTAGTAGTAATGAAGGGTACGCTGACGTTTATGAGATTACTCAGGAAGCATCAACATCCAACGAAGTGGGATACAGAAGTACTAAGGAATGACGAGATACGCTTGAAGTTCCCTAAGGCTACAGATAAATCAATAAGCTTTAGTTCCGCAGGCAGTACAGTTGAAGAAGAATCTCTACAAAGGACAATCACAGATGTTGGAAACAAAAACATAGCTACAAAGAAGAAAGCACTGGTAACAGAAGAAATTCTGAAGTTGATAGATGAAAGAAGGAAGTACAAAAATGCTCATGGAAATTCAGGAATACAGAAATCAAGTCACTTAGGACTGAAATAAGAAGGAAGTGCAGGGAAGCTAAGACGAAGTGACTACATGAAAAATATAAGGAAATTAGAAAAGAAACGATTGCCGGAATGTCTGATTCAGCTTATAGGAAATCCAAAATAACCTTCGGTGATGTTAAAATCAAGTGTGTTAACATTAAGAGTGAAAAAGGAATTCCACTGTTAAATGCAGATGAGAGAGCGGATAGGTGGAAAGAGCACATTGAAGTCCTCTATGAGGGGAAGGATTTGTCTGATGTGATAGAAGAAGAAACAGGACTCGATTTAAATGAGGTACGGGATGCAGTATTAGAATCAGAACTTGAAAGAGCTTTGGAGGACTTACGATAAAATAACGCAGAAGGTATAGATAGCACTTCTTCAGAATTTCTAAAATCATTGGGGGGAAATGGAAACGAAGCAAGTATTCATGTTGGTGTGTAGAGCGTATGAGTCTGGCGACATAGCATCTGACTTCCGGGAAAATATCATCCATACAATTTCGAAAACTGCAAGAGCAGGCAAGTGAGAGAATTATCGTGCAATCAGCTTAACAGCTGATGCGTCCAAGTTACTGACAAGAATAACATACAGAAGGATGAAAAAGAAAATTGAGGATGTTTCAGATGACGATCAGTTTGGCTTTAGGGAAGGTAAAGGCACCAGAGAGCTAATTTGTCGTTGAGTTGATAACGATAGCAAGACTATAAAAAAAATAAGATACGTTCGTAGGATTTGTCGACCTGGAAAAAGCGTTCGAAAACGTACAATGGTGCAAGATGTACGAAATTCTGAGAAAAATGGGGTAAGCTATAGGCAGAAAAGGATAATGTGCAAGAGCCAAGATGGAATAATAAGAGTAGAAGACCAAGAACAAAGTGCGCGGATTCAAAAGTGTGTAAGGCAAGGATGTATTCTTTCACACCGACTGTTCAATCTGTATATCGAAGAAGCAATGATGGAAATAAAAGAAAGGTTGAGCAGTGGGATTGAAATTTAAGGTGGAAGGATATCAATGATACGATTCACTGACGACATGGCTGTCTTGAGCGAAAGGGAACTACAGGATCTGAATAATGGAATAAACAGTATATGCGTACTGAATATGGATTTAGAATAAATCGAAGAAATATGAAAGTAAATAGAAGTAGCAGAAATGAGACCGTGAGAAACTGACCATTGGGATTGATGGTCACGAAGTAGACGAAATTAGGGAATTCTACTACCTAGGTAGCAAAATAATCCAAGACGGACGTAGAAAAGAGGATATCAAAAGCAGACCAGCACCAGCAAAAAGGGAATTCCTGGCCAAGAGAAGTCTACTAGTAACGAACGTAGGCCGTAATTTGAGGAAGAGATTTATGAGAATGTGAGTTTGAGGGCGCAGAATTCTATGGTTGTCAAGAATGGACTTTAGGAAAACGTGAGCAGAAGAGAATCGAAGAATTTGAGATGTGGTGCTACAGACGAATGTTGAAGATTAGGTGGACTGATAAGGTAAGGAATGAGGAGGTTTTGCGAGGAGTCAGAGGAATGGGATATGTGGAAAACACTGATATTAAGAAGCGACAGGATGATAGGACATCTGTTAAGACGTCTGGAACTGACTTCCATGGTAGCAGAAGGAGCTCTAGAGGGCAAATACTGTAGAGGATACAGAGCCTGGATTACATCCAGCAAATAATTGAGGACGTTGGTTGCAATTGCTACGCTAAGATGAAGAGGCTGGCTCAGGAGAGGAATTCGTGGTCGGCCGCATCAACCCAGCCAGAAGACTGACGACAAAAAAGGAAGAAAGTTTATCAATTTGTCACGTTGATACTAATTGTCGGTAGCGCACACAGGCTCCGATGCAGTACTGCCTTGCACATATACATCACAATGGTATTGTTGCAAAACGCTTTCCTCACAGTAAGCCACCTAATAACTGTATTTATTCTCCTGCGAATCCATCTTTATACATGTGGTTGCGGGACATCGGCTATTTAGTATAAAATGTCGAATGAAAGCATCTTCAGCCTTCTAAATTTTCTGTTGTCATTTTAATGAACAACCAGTTTCAGCGCTACATTACCACATCTTCAGGCCCACTGAATGCTGGTACGTATTTTGACGGGACCAGGGGTGAGATTCTTCAGCGAGAGGGCCTGAAGATGGATAAATGTAGTGCTGAATGTTGTTGCTCGGTAAAATAACAGGAAATTTAGGGCTGATGGTGTTTTGGTTCCACATTTTGTATTTTTTTTGTTATGTTTTGCTCTCACAAGCTATAGTAACATGTATAATCAGTCATACTGGAGGTGTCATAACATTTGTAATAATGGAATTCAGCAAGAGCAAGCAGGTGCAGTCTAGCAACAGGCTCACAATTTCTTAGCCCAAATTTTGAATTGAAATGAATAAATTTCACACCGCAAGTGGGACTGTGTACTTAATTACCATTATTTGTCTCTACACTACTAGGTCGAAAGAACACCTGCATCTCAGCAGCACTGACACGCTAATCTCAGTTATTTGTTGCATACATCCCAGACGCTGTCTTCGCCAATAGTTTTTGCCTCCTGCGGTTCCCTCTAAAATTGCAGAATCTATTCCTTGGCGTCTCTAATGATATTGTATCATCCTGTTCGTTCTTCGTATTTCGTGTCTTTCTGATGCTGTGCAGAACCTCCGCATTTTTTATGTTATCAGCCCTCTTACTGTTCAATGAAAGTGTGTAACGTTACATCTTATACGCTTCGATAGCCTTTTCCGGTTTTCTACAGTCATTGCTTCACTTCCATGCAATACAGTGCTGCAAACGTACATTCCCAGAAATATATTCCTCAAATGAAGTCCCACGTTCGATAAGAGTAGACTTCTTTTGGTGATGAATGTACTCTTTTAATATGATAACATATTTTCTAGGTCCTCCTTCCTTCAAATGGTTCAAATGGCTCTGAGCACCATGGGACTTAACATCTGAGGTCATAAGAACTAGTTAAACCTAACTAACCTACAGATATCACACACATCCATGCCCGAGGCAGGATTCGAACCTGCGACCGTAGCTGTCGCGCGGCTCCGAACTGAAGCGCCTAGAACAGCTTCGTCACCACGGCCGGCCTCCTTCCTTCATCTTCAGTGGTTAATTCTGTATTAAATTCAACACACCTCCTTTATTTCATTACTGACATGGGCCGCTATTCTGCTGTTAAGTTTGTCACTAATATCACTTCTGCAGTTTCTCATTTCTTTCTTGTTTCTTTGTTGTACTGTCAGTCCATATCCTCGTTAGACGCACTTTCACTGAGGGTAGATGTGTCTTCAGCGAATCTCGTCAATTATGTCCTCTCACCTCAAAATTTAATCCCAGTCCTGAAACTCGATTTTATATCCGTCATTGTTTCTATGTTGTGTGTGTTGAACAGTAGGGGAAAATTGTATCATCGTTGACCTATCTAGCTTTAATCTGAGCACATTACTCTTCCTGTACCTATTTCGTTTTAGCTTATTTTAATTTTGGCTTATATTGCTATAATCCTTTCTTTTCCAGAAAATTTTTATCTTTGTCGATTAACTGAAACGTTTCTTCAGCGATGATCGATGCTCTTCAATTTAATACCCTGCTGCGGTATGCACATTCGCGATATCTAAGTGTGAAAGAGCTTCAAACACACAACCATTTCTCACTACGTCCTTATCCCATTCTCTTATTCAACTTCACAATATTTGATCCCAATCTTGATCTGTTCATGGGTACGCCTTACTGCCAAACTTCTTATTGTAGAATCTCTTTCACACCATGATCTATTACAGTTCATATCTGCGTATCTTTTCCAAGTGTTCCTCCACTGTTGCCATCGTCGAGCGCTTTATTTGCTATTACTTTCTGAGGCGTTTCCCTCCTCTCAGTCCTACTACCGAGACTGTATCCTCCCATAACTCTGTCTTCCACATGTTCCCCACTTATCATTCCTCTTAAATCTTACATTTCCATCTCACTTTACATACTGATTCACTCATTCAGTGGCCTGATATACGCTCTCCGTCTCTCTTCATGTTCTTTTGCTGTATATTCTGAATACAACCATCTTATCACTAAGCTGTTTACTGGAACGCCCTCTTTACCGACCTCCCTACGAATTCCAGTCCCAGTACAACATTTTTTGTACTCTTGATATGACCTTACATTTGTCTGATGTAAAATCCTCATTTTCCCCATTTCACTTCACTCACTCTTACTATACCTAGATAAAAACTTTGCATTTCCCTCTTCAAACTTTATTGCCACTTTCGGATATTCCATGATCCAAATCGCGTAACGTCGTCTTTTTCTTTGTTTTCTATATTTTTCTCTTATTCATCATCCCCCTGAGAGTCCTCTTCCGAAGATAAGAACGAGGACTGATGCGGAATCGTCGGCCAATGGACAGACCCTAACTGTTTCACCGGTATAAACATCCTTTCGTTTGGGTGCCTGTTATGCCTGGAATTCAATCGTTTTGAATGGCTTTTGCCGATTCATGCCGCTGTCCAGTGCTGATTTTCGTTCATTAGGGTTTCACATCACAAGTGCAAGATGGTACACCGAACCTCTGTGCACTCATCCGTCATTTTCACAAAGTCATTGCCAGGATTAGTGGGATTTTATATAGTGTAAGCCCTCTGTTGCCATTGGTGATTTTTATTCAATATTTAAGCAGTCTCTGGGATGAAATCTGGCATGAGATCTTTGTAAAGTGGTACAAGAGAGGCTTTCCCTAGACCATTGTTAACTGTACGCCTACAACTGTCAGTACCGTTAAGCAACAATCTTTGTATATCACTTCATGAGGAACAAGTAAGCCGCGCGGGATTAGCCTAGACTGAGTGTGCAATAGCCATTATTTCGACTAGGCAAAGATTAACGTTCTACAGAACACAATAAAGTTATGTTTCAGATCCAGCATGGAGACAATGCCGTTGCAGATGCCACTTGGTAAAGTACTATCACGCATTAGGCCACAGTAAATGTTGAGTCTAGATTTTGCTCCCTCCAACTTGTGTAGACTTTGACCATTGAATATCAAAAGCTTGGATTCTAGCCTATCCTCACATTCAGTATGAGAGTTTTTTTATTGGTTCAAAAAGTAAATTTATTCTCCACCAATTCAGTGCATTGACCAGCTATGACAACATAGATTTAAGTGAGCTGATGAGGATTTTCAATCATTACTCTTTCCTGTGATAAAAATTTTTCATGTGCAGAGATAATGACTTTAATAGTGTCTCTTTTCAATATGTCCAAGATTTAAATATTTTGTTATTGAATGTCAAAAGTAATTGAACATGATTGTTGATTATCACTTTACCCCTGAAAGCAACATTTGATAAATTATTTGTAGAATAAAAAAGGGAATAGCTGTTTTGTCTTTCTACAATAGACCCCAAACTTTCACTATTATTAATTCATGCATTATATGTACATGACAGCAGCATTTCTAATGATTGTTGTTATGATCCACAGCTGCCTTACAGGACCAGAGTCATATATATTTAGAATGTCTTTTTGACACCCTGGGCTTGAGAAGACAGTTCAGATATTTTGTCCATTTGCACGCTACGTCGTAAGCTAAGTTAGCACACATTAGTACACTCACTGTGCAGATACAAAGGTAAGATGTAAGAACTATTTATCTGTGTAGTAGTCTAGGAGACTACTGTATAGGGGTGCAGACACTTCTGTCTGGCATATCCTAAGGAACAGTTGTCTGGTTGTCAAATACCCCGGCAATGTCAATCATAATTACCAAGGAGTATGTGTTATCTGTATTTTGTGTGATTTAGAGAGCTCTGTTAATTGTGTTAACAATGGTTTTGCCTTTTCTGAATCCAAATTAGTGTGGCCAAGTCCAAGTAGAGCTCTGTGAGCCTGCAAGCTGTCACACAATAGTCTCTCTTGGACTTGTGCCATGGTGTTTATTAGACATGAGTCTATATGATTTTGGATCTGAAGAATATCTGTCTGCTGATTTTCGTATGATAACAGCATTTGAGGTTTTCCAGATTGTCGGTACTCGGCCTAGCCGTAAAGCGTTATTTAGTAATTACGTTAAGCATGGGGCAGTCTGTGGTGCTAGCCTCTTAAGCACTTCTGCATGGATCCTGTCTGGTCCAGGTGCCTTCGCGTTTTTTAGCTCTTATCACTACCACAAGTTCCTCGTGTGCAAAGGGACAAATGACAGTATTTGTATTCTACGGTGCATGTAATTCATTCCTAAGTGCTGTCTGTTCCTGTGCGTCTGTGTCGATGACATCCTCCAGGAGGAGTCTGTTCAGTAGATGTTGTGCTGTGTTTCTCCACTCCATTGTCATCGTACCGTCATCCTGCCGTAGCGTGATTAGTACCAATGAGGTCTTGATTTTGTTTGCCAGTATCTTGTATTGTTCCCCCCAGACGTTTTGGTGTGTGTGTGGTGTGTGTGTGTGTGTGTGTGTGTGTGTGTGTGTGTGTGTGTGTGTGGCCACATAGTTTTCCTAATTTTGTTTTCTGG